>NC_056743.1:1429850434-1430000434 GCF_019279795.1 Protopterus annectens | reverse complement strand
ACAGTTTCCTATCCAGTTGTCTTAAGTTATGTTTAAATAGGGTCATTGAGGAGCTCTGTTTTACATGAACTGGGGGTTTGTTCCAGAGGAGTGGCAATCTCTAGGAGACATAGCTGTGTCTCCAGCATGTCTTGTTAATGTTACATGCTAGTTTAAGATCCCTAGAGTGAATGAATCTTGTCCCCTATGACTTGCAGATGTGCAACATTTCCATTAGGGCAGGGTCTTAGACTGGTCTGTAGACCAGGCACAAGTCATCTCTCAGCAGCCTATAAGATATAGATTACAGTGACAGGGCCTTCAGTCAGTCCATGTAGGTCATGTGTTGAAGGCCCTGAATTGTCTTGGTGAGAAACCTCTGAGGTCTCTCTAGCTGCTGCAGGTGTATGTTGAGGTGCACACAGAAGGGAGCATTGTACTGTATTAGTGGTCTGATGATGAATGAGTATAGGGGAGATATAACATCCTTAGCTGTGGATTTGATGCCCTTACTTATGAAATGTGCAATGTAGAAGGCCTTCCTTACCACTCTGGACACATTGTGATCAAAGTTAAGATTGCTATTAACCTGTGCTCCTAAATCTCTCATCACAGGGTTTGAGCTTAAGGGGGTGCTGTTAATATTGTAATTTGCAGGGGCTTCCCCTTGCCGGAAGGAATGATAATGCATTGTTTTGCATTTAGTTTAAGTCCATGGCTTTGGCACCAATTATTTGTCTGTGTAAGCCCTTTTTGTAGTATGTCAACATCAGAGAGAAGGATGTCATCAGCATAAAAACTGATGAAGACAGGAGATATCATGTTGGCAATTAATAAATGGCACTGAAAAATAACCTTAATCAAAGAAGCTAAGGAGAATAATGCATTTTCTAATCCATATGGTCTCTTTCAATCCACTGTCCTTCCCTTTGGTCTTTGGGGTACCCCAGCCAAATTCCAGAGTCTGACTTACTAAGTATTGAGGTTCTGTAAGTACTCTACCACAGCTTAATTGAGGTAGTCATCCACTTGGAAGATTGGGAATCTCATCTTTCTAAAGTTCAGGCAGTGTTAGAGTCTTTCAAGCAAGATGGTCTTACTGCTAAAGCCTCAAAATGTAAAGCTGTCATGATTGAAGTTTGGTACTTGGGATATGTAAGAGGGAGGGGGTTAATTTAGCCCCATATAGAAGGAAAATGGAGGCTGTGAAGGAATAGTTAGCACCCAGACAATAAAGCAAGTAAAAGTCTTCCTACAACTTGCAGGGCACTACAGAAAGCACATCTCCAACTAGCTTTGGTAACCTGTCAACTAACTAACCTGGCTTAAAAAAAGATCCCAGAGTGAATCAGATGGACAGCTGAAAATGATGAGGTGTTTAAAAGGCTTCAACAAAGTCTTTGTATTGAACTTGTTCTGGAATTTTTCAAGCCGTTTATTATTTATCTGAATCCCACAGATGTAGTATAAAAGGTAAAGTTTACCCAAAAGCTAGAAAAAATAACACCTTGTTATCTCAGCTGAATGTTGAATGCATCTGTGACCAGATACTGCACAACTGAGAGGTAATGTCTGGCCACAAAGTGGCCATTGTTTTCCATGTTATACCATCTGCTGGATACAGAATGCATGCCGGTTACAGAACATGCCTCTCCCCCTTCAGTAGCTTCTTCAGCAGAAGAAAGGTAATGTGAAACTCTTCTAGTGGGCCCTGACACTCCAGCCTATCTGCTTTCAGATTCAACACCATCCTGAGTCACCATTGCAATGGAAATGGCTGGTCTAGGGATCACAGACATTCACTCTGGCTTGAAGCTGCTGGGTTCAGTCTGGGGACGTGATTTGTATCACTGAATGATGGCTCCACTGGGGAGTGACTAGCAGGCAGTATCAGTACGCAGGTCATGTAGTGACCCAGAGCTGATATTGAATACAGTGGAAGTATCTGGAAGGAAGAAGAATGAGATTTTGTATGATAGGAAAACATACAGGATCAATGGATAGGGACTAGTCTGCCTTGAAGCAAGATACCTGCAGCTGGGTAGTGAGAAGCAGCAGTACATTTGTGCCTTTATAAGGCCGGAGAAGCTATAGTATGGCAGAAGTAGCTAGATTAAGAGTTCAGAGGAATTTGAACTATTTCATAAAGGAGAGCGCATCAAGGCTGGAGCAGTTAGCTCCAAGGAGAGTCATGGCTGAAGTTTTCTTACTGCCAGTGGAAAGTCCTGATGGTTGAGACCCTAAGTATCTACTGGAAAGGGGTCAAAAGAGGAGTTGCATGCCAGTGATTTTATTTTTTTAATTTGGAAAAGAAATGCTTGCTCATCTGGAAAGGGACTTTATTTTCTTACTAGTGTGAGCCCTGGCAAGGAGGGACTTTTGAAATGACTGTTGTACATTGTTCTGCTAGAGACTTTTGCATTTGGACATTACTGATTTAAAAGGTGCATGTGAGACTATTCGCCCTGAAACCTGTGATAGTACCTTTGTCAAGCAATTGCTTCAGGAGCAGCTAATGAAATTAACCATTCTTTTTATGATACAGACTGTTCTACTCAGTTGTTGTTTTGATATGCAAAATTTTCCACTTCTACTCCTTTCACCTACAGCAGTCATTGGCAAAGGCATCCTTCTTGTCCACCTAGTATACGGCCTACCATTAATAGTATATGGCCTACTGTTAATAGCTGCTTGAATCAATCTTAAAAAAATTAATTTCATATCTAGCACCCCTTGCCATGGACAACACAACTGTATTACTATCAAGAAGGCCAGCTGGTTCCCCATTAGACAAAGTGATGACCTCATATTAGTATCTACTAATTAAATTATTAAGCCAGGATACAGTAATTGTACTTTCAACCAAACTGATTCCCTACATCCCATCATACAGCCTCAGAAGCTGATCACAACCATCTAAGACAAACTGCATTGCACCAGCCATTGCTTCTCTGTTTCAGCCCCTAAACTTTGGCAAGTATCCCCCTCATTAAAATAACACTCCTTATAAACTAAATTCAACCCTCACTTCAAAGCTCATCATATCAACCAAAGCAAATGCTACTGTCTCAACTCAGGAAATATCACATTAATTGCCTCATGACTCATCACCAGCCATTCCCTCACGTAGCTAGCCAACCATACTCAAGCAACCTTTAAATATGTACACAGCCCATACTTCTTTTTGTCTTCTACTTTGTACAAACTCCTACTTTGTCTGACTTCCATCACTTTCACTACTTCTTCCTTTATTTTTCTGCACTATCTTTCACTGGATTTCACATTTGGAGGAGTACAATGTAACACTGATATAATTATTGCTTGAAATTAATTTTGTATGTCTTCTGATGATCAGAATGTAATCCTGACTGGGCCTGAAATTGATCAATCTTTGATCAGTGTTCAATCAAGGTAAAGAAAGTAAAAAAAAAAAAAAAACTAACTAAATAACTAACTAAATAAGAATATTTTCCACCTATTGCTACCCTTTGGGTTCATGTTTTGACAAAGTCATCCTATTTTGTGTTAATGTGAATAAAAATACTATTTTTACAAGAGCTCCAGTGTGTCTGCTGCTTGCCTTCCACAAGAGACACAGGCCACAATTCATAAACATTGGACTCATGCTAAGCATGTTTGCTGAGGATGAACAGGGTGTGTGCGATTCAGGAAACACTCAAGCATTGAAGCAGAGAAAAACACAAAAATGTTAGGGGTTGCTGCAGTCATTGTAAACCTATAGCTGCAAGAATCTCTCAAAGTAGCTGCTGCTGCTGATGGTTCCAGACATAACCCATGAAGGTGTAGAGTATTCCAACATACTGATCATATCACACCCTCCATAAGAGTGAAATTATGGATAACCGCAGAGTGGATTCTTACACCACATAACAAGAAGTGGACATGTGTTAGCCTCATCTGCTTCCCCATGGGAACTGTAGAATACCCATCCCAGTAGAAAGTAAGGTATACATGACTTTATACATATTAGCTACAGAGAACTTCCAGTGACCAACTGGGAACACAGTGGGGATATCTCAGTCATCTGACTGTAGAATACTACACCAGTGCCTCAATGCCATGCTGCAGCATGTAGGGGAGCATATGTGATTTCCACATACCTACCCCTCCTTCCCCCAGGAGAGAACAAATACTATGCAGGACTTCTATGTCACAGGCCATTTCCCTGAGGTACTGAAGCCATAGACTGTATTCACATTGAAATAAATACCCCACCTGGTGAACATGGAATAAGGTATGGGAACCCTAAAATATAACAGTCCATTAAATGCCACATGGTCTTTAATGCACAGAATATCATCTACAATATTTGTGTAGGCCTCCTGGACAGTTTCCATGACTCACATATGTGACCTGTGCCAACGGTTTGCAAGGGGTGACTTCCCACAGGGGCATCTAGTGAGGGATACTGGATATACTCCATAATTTTGGATCATGACCCCAGTGAGAAATCCACATAACCCAACAGTGCAGGACTACAACCATGCCCATTTTCAAACCAGAAGCATCACAGAGCATGTGTTTGGGATGCTGAGGTGATGATTCCTCTGCCATGACCAATTATCGAGTAGAATGCTCCATTTGGCATGTACCTCACTAAACACCTGCAATAGCTAGAAAGGCCACAAAAGTACCTCATGAAGAGGCTCCTAGGCCTTAAACACATGCCCTACATGGACAGACTCAAAAAACTCAAGCTTTTGTCTGTCTTATATCGTCTATTAAGAGGCCATTTCTGCTTGACTTACAAAACCATGTCTGACCAAGCACTGTTAGAAATGTTACACCTAAAGAAAACCCAATCCAGCCGCACCACACGCTCCAGGGACCTCACCCTCATTACCACACTCAACAGAACATGCTGGAGGGACAGGTTCATAACCTAGAGACTGCCCATGCCCTGGAATAGACTTCCCATACATGTCAAGCAGAGCACCTCACTGACCTTTCTCAAGAGAAATCTTGATGAGTGGATGAGAAATAGAAAGTTCACCATGGGGATCACTCCAGTGGCTCTACTTGTATATAAACAAACTGATTAACAGACAGACCTTACATAGTACATACATGCTTACATTCCAACAGCTTACTACAAAATGTCAGTCAGACTCGCATGTGCTCAGTATTTATACACTTGTGCATGCCCTTGGATAGCTTCTTAAAGGTACATATACACATATTGATCTACATCCTCCCTCTTAAAAAGATTGCCCTTAGTAAAAGATAACACTGGAGTTAGACATGTATTATTATAGACATTATAAGTAGCAATGTTCATGTCCAAGTTGCAGTATATCTATAACGTGGTCTGGAGATACGACTGGATCTCGTAACATAACAATATGGACTGAATTCAGCAACAAGGACAGTCTTCGGTGAACAATTCATATCAGGAACTTCAGGATTCATTACAGGAATGGGAATATTCTCTGAAACTTCCTCTGGAACTGGAACACTGGACAACTCACTCTGAGAGAAAGAGTCTATGTGCTGTGGTATAGGCTCTGACACCAACATCAAATATTTTTGATTCCTCCTAAACTCTGCTCCATGTGATTCCACAATGTACAATCTTAACTCTGGGCAAATATTCTTCATGACTCTAATCCGATCATAATGTTTGGATGTTTGCATCCTTACCACTTCCCCTTCTCCTAATGGACTGAGCAGTTGCTGGTCTTATCGTAGCAGAACTTCTGGGTTAAACGCTTCTTCAACAGATTGGTTTTCACTGACCTGTTGTTCTTGACACATGGAACAAACAATTGACTACTGATTGGTAACGTGGTTTTGGTTTGTCTTGACAGATGTCTCTGAGCAGGTGAATCAAGATGTTTATCACGAGGAATATTTCTGAGATTCAAGAGATTCAGGAAAACATCACTATTATCTTATTTTTACTTCTCTATTAACTGTTTTCCACTTTGAACTGCACATTCTGCCAAACCACTTGACTGTGGATATTCAGGGCTACTCATGACATGAATAAAGTCCCATTCTTTGGCAAATCTTTTGAATTGTTGGCTTGTAAACTGCGTGCCATTGTCTGAAATATCTTTGTGTGGTCTACCGTGGACTGCAAAATGATGCTTCATCTTAGTGATGACAGTACTGGATGCTAGGTTAGGAAGTACATCAATCTTGAACCAATTTGAATAAGAGTGTAGTGTTGACCATTCCATATGAAAATGTCGGTGGCTACTGTCGACCAAGGTAGTTCAGGAATCTGGTTTAGCTGAAGTGGTTCCTTCAGTTGATGTGGCTTTCTACTATTACACACAGAACAAGATAAAAGTACACTCTCAATGTCTTGTGGCATAGAAGGCCAAAATACTAGACCTCTCACCCTTCTTTTGGTAGAGTTCTTACCTGGGTGACCATGATGCAAGATAGTAATGTACTCTTGTTGCAAGGATTTTGGAACAATTACTTTTGGACCTTTCATAATGATACCATTGTCAGACAAAATCTCATCTCTGTATGGAAAATAAGGTTGCACTTCTTGAGGTAAACTAGATTGCTTTGATGGCCATCCTTGATTGATAAAGTGGTTGAGCCTCTGTAAAACTGAATCTGTGGCTGTGTGATTTTTCAGCTCATTAAGACATGTGGAAGAATAATTTCTCACTTCCATGACTTCAAAATCAAGGTTCTCATTCTCATGCTGTTCAGTGATGTTTCTGGGTGATCTGGATAATGTATCAGCAAGATGAAGTTTTTCTTTCTTGTAGACAAGAGTGAAATTATACTTTTGCCATCTAAGCACCATACATTGCAATCTCACTGCAGCTGAATGCATAGGCTTTCTCAAAATAGAGACTAGAGGTTGGTGGTCTGTTTTGATTTGGATAGGTCTACCATAAACATGATCATAGAACTTTGAACATGCAAACATAATTGCCAAAAGTTCCTTCTCAATCTGAATACTGCATTTTAGTTTGGGTAAGAGTTCTCGATGCATAGGGAACAAATTGACCCTCTTGTAGAATGACTGCACCTAGAGCAAATTTCAAAGCATCACATGAAAGAATGACTGGCTTGTGAACATCATAGTATCTGAGAGAAGGTGGACTGGCAATTCCCTGTTTCAGGACATCAAATGTTCTTTGGTGTTGCTTGAACCAAGACCAAGGTACATCTTTATGTGCCAGCTCTCTGAGCAGTGATGAAAGTTGACTCAAGTGACATTAAACACTGTAAGTCTGACCTCCTTTGCTGATGGAAGAGTGAAGTTTGGGCCCAATTATTACCTCTGCACTGTGAGTATAACATAAATTACCTTTCCATGCACCCTGCCAATGAATAGCACTACTTATATTTTTATTATGTTAATGTCCTTCCAGCTCTGGGGCAGCCACGGTGGTGCAGTGGTTAGTGTTGCCACCTCACAGTAAGAGGTAGTGTTGCCACCTCACAGTAAGAGGTTCTCCAGTTCGATTCTCGGCTGGGGAGCCTTCTTTATGGAATCTGCATGTCTTCCCTGTGGTCATGTGTGTTCCCTCCAGGTGATCCAGTTTCCTTCCACATCCCAAAGACATGCTGTAGGTGGACTGGGCACTCTCAATTGTCCCTAGGTGTGAGTGTGTGCATGTGTGTGCCTTCTGTGGAAGGTTGGATGCCGGGCTGGCAACTCATCACCGTAAAACTCCACTGCCAATCATTCTGCAGACCATTGTTTTGCTGTGGCGACCCCTAACCAGGAAAAGCCAAAAGGAGATGAATGTCCTTCCAGCTCTGGAACAGATAGAAAGAAATTGTGAAGTGTATAGGGAGTGAATGGAATACCTGAGAAAGCACTGAGGTGCATACAGGTCAGTTCTATAGGAACAGCTAACACCTGCAATACTGGTAACGTACATTTATATACCAAGACATCATGTGACCGCAGTGGCATGTAGTAATGAAATTAGTATGTTTGTGTAAACAAAGATTGTTGATTCTGCAGAGTAACATCAGCATAATCAGAAAAGTGTCTCATCATGCTAAGTCCAGGTACTCTGAAACTGTAATGATGCTTCTGAATTCAATCCCCGCCCCACAAAAAGACAGGCTTTGATGTTGTCAGGGGGCTATTTTTAAATGTCATAGTACTGAAAGTCAGAAAATTGCAATGTGAATAGTGGAGATGTTTAACACATATGCGCTGTGATGAAAATGCTTTACATGCCATCGACTGTATTTGATGATTAACAAATGAAATATACAAATGCCATGACTTCATTGTCATATATCTGCTTCACCATTCTCTTCATCTACTATTTGTTATCGATTGTTAATACGTCAGGATATCACCCATTACAATAATGGTAACTGACAGGAATACAGCAAAAAGGAAGTAGCCACTAGTATAATTCTACACAATAAACAATAATGTTGTGCAAAGGTGAACTGTGTTATCAGAATGTTAAACATCTGGATAGGTAGAGAAGTGGATTTTTATGCTCTTACGTGAAGTTCCATTTATTATGATGGATTGTGTTTCAATTCACAAAAAACATAAATGCATAATTATGATGAGTTAATTACGTGTATATATTATTTCATAGCACTTACAGTAGGAAACCGGTAAATAACATGAGCAGGTTATATCTTATACTAAATATCTGTCTTATGTTGTGGTTATCACTTTCCATCACTGGAAGGTATGCCTAGAAAAAAATACCTTGGGTATGCTGTTTTACTATTTTGTTTATGTCTCTTCCAACCCTATTTATCTTTCTTTTTATGTTTATTCCTTCATTTTTGTTTCTATTATATGCAGCAGCACAGTGAGCGGCATTGACCCATCCAGCACAGCCTGTCATTCCCCCACAGGTGGCAGTGGCAGGGGCACCACCACAAGAGGCTCCCAGCGCATTTGGGTCACAGTCTGCCAGGGCTTTGTCCACTTTTCCTGTTGTGTCTGGTAGTTCTGATCTGGATGCTGGTGCATTGGTACCCAACAGGACCAGTGACAGTGAAGGTGACAATTATGTCAACCATCGGGAGTTGACAGAGCTTGTGGGGGTAGTTCTTGACAAGAGGTATGATGCCCACTCAGAACTGAAAGTATCCTCCAGCATGTGGTTGAGGTGCTTCCCTGCTAAGCACAGCCAGCAGTTATTGAGGGTGGACCCAGTGCTGACAGATCCCAGGGTGATGAATTATTTTCCCACTGTGTCTTAGCTGGAGGGCTATCTATCTTCATGTACCCCTTCCCATCTCTATACCTGTAATTCATCCGTTCTCTTATGTCTATTCCCAACATTGTCAGACATGTCTGTCCTGTTCTGCAAACTAAATTCCCACACTTTCCTACCTCTAGCATCCCAACTATCTTCCCTGACTTTCCTCTCTCTCTCAGAAAAATGCATAACTCTCCACTTTGCCTGCATGTGTGTGTGTGTGTGTGTGTGTGTGTGTGTGTGTGTGTGTGTGTGTTCCAGTTTGTCAAATGACTTGTGTGTATGTTATTTTCACAGAATATGTATGATTTCTTCATTTCAAAAGCTGGCAAATATATATAAACATTTATTTGTTTGACAAGAAGTTGATATGGTCATATCCCACCTACATTCACAGGTTCATAGGTTCATAGGTGTGTACTAGGCTAATGGCCCTGGAGCCTTTACAGGCCTAAACCATAGGATTACCCTGGCATCGTGCCAGCTGACCATAGTTCCCAGTGCCTCTGTCGAGTAAAGCTACTGGAGCGATCCCTGGGGTGAATTTTCTATTTTCCCATCCACTCATCAAGATTTCTCTCATGTCTTTATTACTCACCTAGTTTCTACCCTCTGCTTGCTTCCTATTTTCATCTCTGTCCTATCATCCCATTTCCCACCTTTAATATGGTCAAAAATAGATGAACACAATCCACACTTGGCCATGCATAGCTTATGAGCAGAAATTACTATTTCTATACTAATCCATTGGTGTAACACTTGGCATCAACCAGCAGACCATACTGCTAGTTGTCCAATGGCAAAATTGAAGAAAATTCATATGCATGCACTAAGACTTTGCCAGTCGTTGCACATTAGAGCTTAACAGCGATGCATACCGTTAAGCAAATTTGACAGAAATCAAAGTAAAATAAGGGTGATTTTGTTCTCTGTAATTGCTTTCATGGCTCAATATATAAGCGATGTGAGGAGTTCATTTCAGTTCAGTGTATGTTTCTAAGTGAATGAGGATGGGATGTTTTTGCATATTTTCTTCTCAGTCTGCAACTGTCTTCCTTATTGTGAAGTGAAAACAGAGGTAATCCAGAAAGCTCGAATCAGGTCTGGTATCCTACCTGTGACCCAGAGGGGAGCAGGACTAACAAGAAAGAGAGTCCAGATAGAATCACTTTAGCTAGCAGATCTAGGAGACTCTGATCCCCTCCCTGTGGGAGGAATAAAGACACCATGTTGAAGTTTCAAATAGTTGACATTATATTCAACAGGTCAGTTATTTAAAGGCAGTTACACACAATGGTGGGAGGGTCCAGGGGAGCTGAATGGAGGATAATCTGAAAGATGGAAAACAAGGAGCTAATCCCAAAGCTTAGAGATTAGTCCCTTATTTGAATATTCCTCCATAGCCCCATGAGAGTTTACCAGCTTAGCAGCCCGTGAACCCTGTTTCTTAGTAAAAAAGTTTTTATTTTTATTTTTAACAAACAAAAAATGATGATGTACCATGAGCTACCACTTTAGAACTGTATTTAAGAAAACACTTTCACCAGAGCTTCATCAGGTCCATCTAATAGACTGGTTTGCAGTCTGATAATTGAAAATGTCTGTTTTTATGAGGCTGTCACCAGATGTCATGATCCTGTTTTGTATCACATGTAATATGAGATGTTGTGTCTGCCTTTGTAGGGCTCATACTACTTGAAGCAAATTATGAAAACTTTATTACAGAACATTTTCCATTCTAGCTTGTCCTTATCAATGCTTGTATCACATGTAATGTGAAAGACTGTGTTCAATTCTATGGGTCTCATATGTCCTGAAATACATTATGAAAGGCTAATCTTCTCTTGTTTGGCAAAAAGGATTACAATGCCTGCTTACAAGAGGCTCATATGCATGATTAATGTGATCATTCCCCATTCATTCTTCCTGATTAAGTCAGACCTTTTTATATATGCAGATGAGGTAGTTACCTAGAGCCACACTAGGTTACCCACATTTTTGAAAATCAGTACATGCATCCAGAGAAGTAGGTTACAGTGGAATCAAATCATAGTGTTCATTTTTACAAAACTCATGGATTTACACAAGTAGAAAAAAATGTAAGTAAAGATTGAGACATCAGAACCTTTTGTATAGGTATTTTGTGCACCTGGAATAAAAATACACCAAGTGTTGAACTGTAGACTATACAAAACCTTTAATAAAAATAAATATCTCAAATCTTATTTGAGTATAGACAAATGGTGAGTATAATGTACATAATACAGCAGTGTGGATTGGGACCCTGGGATAACGATTTTCACTGTATTGCAAATTACAGAAATAATGTTAAATGCAGACCAAGTGGCAAGAATATCTATACCTGGTTACTGTGGGGTATCCACAGTGAAAGTAAGAATGCCCCTGGTCTCAGAATGTAGGTCTATAGTGTTCCAGTTTGGAGTCTTTACTGTCAAGTTTCTTCCTGGATGTAGCAGTTAGAGGCAATAGTTTAAACAGCAGCTTTCAGGTATTTGAAAATGTATTCTACAACTCATTTGGGACCTGGGTTTTCCTTTTGTTGTTAGGAGTGAAAAGGGGGGCCAAATATTAGCTTGCTAGTTTGATTGATAACCTACACCCATACTAACTACATCAGCATCTTATAACATCTAACTCTGCCCCAGGCCCAGTTGGACTACCCCCTCTCAGGTGATTGGTTAACTGCCCTTTCACCTGATCCCTCCTATGTTCCAACCCTTTATCTAGCCAGGAAGAGTGCTATCTAACCCTGTTTTGAACTGACTTTATCACCTGAGAGGAAGAATCTGAACAGAAGAGCCCCCACCAACAGCTAGACTTATGTCCTGCAGGTCATTTTAAACCTAGCCAATTATCCCATTTGGTGATTAAAATTAACCTATACTATTGGAGTTTAACTTCACCTAACCCTTTCCAAGATCTGCATTTATATATTATTCTAGTAATAATTACTAGAATAAAACATAGATATTTGGAGGGGAACTATGCATTGGGATAAAGCATTTAGGAGCTGGCTTGTTGGTCCGTTAATAGTAAGGGGGGGGTCTATGTCAAATAAACAAATGCTTGAAATGTCAAACATCATATGGTCGACATATGATGGATATTTCAAGTATTCGAAGGTTGACTTTAATGGCGCCGTACAGTGCATATATGGTCATGTACAATGCAGAATGGGAGATTTTCCCATTTCTGCACTGAAGTGCGGTCTCGGAGTTGGTATATTTAAGTAGGGGGTTGTGGGGGGTGCAGGGGGGCTTGCCCCCTAGCTTGCACCATTAAGGTATGTTTTTCTTTTTTTTTTATTATATATTCGAACTTTCAAATATCGACCATATGTTATCGAACATATGGTATTCGACATTTTGAAAATTTGACTATATAACATAGACCCAGGGGGGGGGGGGGTCCTGATGTAAATTTCCTGTTTCATATTCATTGATCCAAGTTACACCTGAATGTTATTAGGGATCAGTTTGGTTTTACAAGGATGGAGGATCTGTTCCAGAGTAGTGGTTTCCCCTGAAAATTCTACCTATCCCCCAAACCATTCTGTTAATATTGCAGAAGAGGTTTAGGTCACTGGTTTGAGTATTTCTGATAACATTTTTCTTACTATGTGAAAAAAATCCATTAGTAATGTGTTGGAGGATGCCTTGCATACTAGACACAGATCACCTCTTAGCAGTCTTGTTTAAAGCTTTGTATCCTTTTTGAAAGGTATCTCTACAGCATACAGCTCAACCTCATAATAGAAGAAATCTGTATGAAAGGCGCCTGCTAGAAGCTAAAAAAGTAAAAAAATTGCTAGGGGATATAAAGGATTTTAGTACTGGGCACATTTTTGCATGGTTGGATGATAAATGACCGGCTAACAGTTCTGTTCACTTGTTTTCCATGAATGAAAGTGGGTCATCCAATGGCAATGTAGAAACAGGCTCTGGAGGAGTGGTTCCTATATATGTGCACAAGGAGCGGATATGTACTGTTAGAACAGAGGCATTAGTACACACAACGAATGCCTCTTCACCTGCTCTTAATGTTATACCTACTCTTGAGTCTAAAGGCTTGAACATAAATGAGAGAACTGATAATAGCAGTAATCTAACTGCTACTAACCAACCTTTTTTACAGCTCAATCTGCCGAAGCTGTTGAAGC
This sequence comes from Protopterus annectens, assembly GCF_019279795.1. NCBI lineage: Eukaryota > Metazoa > Chordata > Ceratodontiformes > Protopteridae > Protopterus > Protopterus annectens. Next base: position 1,429,987,090 of record NC_056743.1, on the reverse strand, counting down.
CGAAAGAAAGAGGGCATTCCATGGGCCACAACCGGAACATGAGAAAGAGACAGCAGATGCCCAACTAACAAGACACAGGAGCCATAGTCCACAGCAAGATTCAGAGAACATAATTTTTAACCTTTCTGAGATTGTTTTGAGTCATTGAGTCATGAACAGACTAAGGTACTCAGTTATGGGCTGAACCTTATTCCTGCAGGTCGTTCATCTTTAACTGATGTTATTAATGAGTTACGAATGTTTGTACGCAATTTATCTTTGAAGTTGCAATTTGACAATGGTAATTCAGCTGTTCCTGTTTTAAAGAAACCTAGTATGTACACACCTATAAATCCACCTCTAGCAGAGGCAGTTTTTAGGTTATGTGAAGATGATATATATGAATATTTTAGTAAGAAAAATCATAATGATTTTAAGAATCTAAGTCATGAAGAGTTTTCTGCTCTATTAGAATTTATTGTACATGACCATATATGCTTTCACCCAGCTGATAAAGGGGGTGGGATAGTTATTTTTGATTCCATTCATTATGTTGAAATTATTGAAACTATGTTAGGCAATAGCAATACATATGTGGAGTACACCAAACCACAGGCAATGACTCTGATGATAAGAGACACTCTCTTATTGAAAATCTGCTGATGGAAGGGGTAATAGGCAAATCACTGTATGACTACTTTTTAGTAGAAAGCCCTCTCATGCCCCAAATATATGGGCTCCCAAAGATACATAAGAATCCCACTGACCCACCAATGTGTCCTATAGTATCAGGGAAAGGATGGGCTACTGAGCATTTGTCAGTTTATGTTGAGAGACAGCTTCATCCTGTACTTGACAATGTTGATGCCATATTGAGAGACACTAAACATTTTCTGTGTAAGTTAAGTGACTGGTCTGAAGCACTTCATGTAAATGATGTCATATTGGTTACGATGGATGTTACATCACTTTTTACTTGCATTCCAAATGAAATAGGAGTTGACTCTAATTACAGCAATGATAACATTTATTTGATCTGTACCCCCCTAGAAATTATTTTAGAACTTAATGTCTTTGTAGTCATGGATATCTACCTACAGTGTACAGGGATAACCATGGGCACAATATGTGCAAACAGTTATGCCAACATGGTTTTGACAGAGTGGGAGTCTCAGTATGCTTTCTGTACCAATAACACTTTCTCTAGGTCAGTGCTATACTATGGTTGGTTTGTTGATGACGTTTTCTTTTTGTGTGGGAATATGTATGAAAGTTTGTATGAATTCATGCAGTATTTGAATAACACCACTGCTTTTTTTCAGTTTACTTCTGAATGGTCAAATGAACAGATTTGCTTTTTGGATGTCACTGTGATAAAAACATCTGAGGATATAGACACAAAGCTATATAGGAAATCATGTAAAACCAATAATGTGATTCACGCCAAGAGTATGCACCCTAGACATGTTAAATGTAATGTTTTGAAGGGTCATTTGTTTAGATCAGCAAGACTACATACTAAAGACAGTGACATGTATGCATCGTTTGATTTGATGGCTGATAACTATGGTAAAAGAGGCTATAATGTCACTGAAATTTCAATGGCACAGAATGAAGCCATATCCTTAAGGGACACTCATACTAAACTTTTCTTTAGGAATACATTAAACTTGGAAATTGAGAGAAATGGCACCTCTTCTCAGAATTTGAGAATATGTCTTACATATTCAAATGGCACCGGTTCTTTTTGTAGCATAATTAAGAAACATTTTAGGATTATTTTGTCTGATGAGAAATGTAAAGAGACACTAGGTCTGTCACCCTCTTTTACTTTTAAAAATCATTGCTCTATTAAAAAGATGTTATGTTGCAAATCATTAATGCAATCAGGATCCAACTTAAATACTAACCAGACTGGCACTTTTCCATACCATCACTGTAATATGTATAGTTATATTCGAACTGATGATTTGTTTGTGCATCCTGATACTGAATGTATCTATGAGATTAATGTTTATGCTAGCTGTAGCACCAGTAATCGTGTATACTTAGCATCCTGTGAGACCTATAGAATGCTCTATGTTGGAAAAACCAGTCGCTGCCTGAGAGACCGTATTAGGGAACATCTGCACTGCATAATTAGGAATGATAACAGGAATGCTTTACCCAAACATATAAGTCTTGTAGGTAATAGTCATTATTTTAAGTTCATGGCTTTGGAAATTTGTAATACTGGTTTAAGAGGTGGTGATATCAGAACATGTACTGAATGCATGGAGATGAAATTGATGACCATCCTACAGGCAACAAAAGAAAAAGAGTTAAATGAAATTGTGCCTATTAAACCCTTATTGAAGTCACATGGCCTTAGTCATTAACCTGTAAAAGAGAAGCACTTTGTATTTTGAATTTATATCTGATAAAGTACCTGAAGTGAGTACAAAAGTGTTTATCTTGTTTGTTTTATTTTCTGTTATTAAAATACAGTTTTTACACTAATGCCAATAACGCCACCCTAGCCTTGATGTGTGATGGAAAACAATACTGCCATAAGCATGAGCAGACAGTTATTGTTTTAGCTGTTATCAACCTCCATGGTTCAATGAACTCCTGATTTGATGTTCATATCATCAGTGAAATGTGTGGAACCTTATGATTCATTCAGTCCTTTTGTCTGCTTAACATTGCTCATACACTTCATCCAAATGCGCGCTGCATGACAGATGCTGTATAACTTGTTCTGTGGCTTTAGTGAACAGATGTGGTATGAGAAATTCCTCTTGTTTGTGATACTTTCACAGATGGAAGGTCTGATCTCCAAGTGCTGTGCTCTGTTTTAACCATGGCCATATTTATTCACACACACACACACACACACACACACACACACACACACACACACACACACACACACACACACACACACACACACACACTCTCTCTCTCTCTCTGTCTGGTGATAGTATCCCCTTATGTGCTTTGCTTTGCAGTGTTGGAAGTTAGTTCATAAGTGAAGAAAATGTGAGTTAGGCAGGCAGCAGTTTGAATCCAATGTGGTGTACATTCTATCTGTTTGCAAAAAGCCATTTGTGACATGTAAAAAATAGATTAGTGAACAGATGTGATGTGACAAATCTTATAAGGTTATGACACTTTCACAGGTGGAGGCTTTTGATCCCTGAAGTGTTGTACTCCCTTTTAAACATACTTGATTTAGTACATCATTTTTGTATGTCTCATTGCACAGTGGCTAGCATAGAGCAGAATCATTATTCATAGTTGAGGAATGGTAAGTATTGGAGCTCATACTGTGTAAAAACTAAAGGAAATATCTTTAGCCCATAGATATGCTCAATGTCACCCAGCATTGATGTGTAAAACAAAGCAAAACTGATATAGCCATGAATAGGCATTTATTACTTCAAATGTAAGAGCTCTCATGGATCGATGTATACCTGATGTGATGAAATTGTCAATAAGGTATGTTGAAGCTTGTGATCCAGTGAGTACTGGTGTCTTTTTCTCTATGCTGATGGGTTAGTCATCTATAATGCTGTCACCCTCCCTTCAAACTTATGCTTTCTAACAATTATTATACAAGTAGTTCTATGGCATCAGTAGCTAGTAAGTTAGGCCTTTTGTCTGCTTAACATTGCTCATACACTCCATCCAAATGCACGCTGCATAACAGCATAACATGGTTAGTGAGTTAGGCAAGCAGGGGTTCAAATCCAGGCTTGTATGCATTGTATCATTGTATGAACCATTTGCTGATATGCAATATTGATTTAGTGAACACATGTATTGTGACAAATTCTGCCTGTATGGCTACACTTTCATGAGTGGTGGGTTTGATTCCCTAAGTTTTTTACTCATTCTTAACTATGGGCATATTCAGTGACACGCACACACACTTTTGATGACATTACTTCAAATTTGTGCTCTGTGACAAGTGTTATACATATATATTTTCCTGTGATGCCATTAGCTGCCTCACAACTCAAGAGACTGTGAGTTAGGCAGGCAGAGTTTCAAAGCTATGGTCGTCTAACTTGTGGAATTAAAACAGCCATCATTATTATGTGATAATAATGCCATACAACTGTAAAATGTGGTACTGTGATATGTTTATCTGACAGATTCCATGCCTCACAGTAATCACGTTATGAGTCATACAGTCAGTCGTGACTTGAAATCCCACCTTTGTAATATCATTTTTCAGTGTGTGGTTTGCAGCATTATTTTTTTCAATTTAGATGTTGGTCTGTATTCACACATCTTCAGAACTACTTGCGTACTATATCTTACTCTTATCCCTGAATTTGCAATAGTAGTGTGCACGATCAGGGGTTCAGAACTTCATCTGTGCATTTACCCTGATATTACATATTCTGTTCCCATGAAATGTATTTTGTAGCCACCTTTTTCATATAACAGCTCTTTTAGCATGCTCTACTAATGCAACATTCTGGTGTGTGTGTGTGTGTGTGTGTGTGTTTTATATATATATATATATATATATATATATATATATATATATATATAGTTCCCTATCAGAAGCCTGAAACACTATAAGCCTGAAAATCAAAATCCTGAAACCAAAAGCCTGAAAATTCAAAATCCCGAAAACCCAAAATCCTGAAACTCAAAATCCTGAAAACACAAATAATGCTAATATGTCACTATAAAGACACTAATATCTACCATCTGACCCTGACCCTAACCCTAACCCTAAGGTCCGTCACTATCGCACACTCACCTGACCCGCGCCCTAACCCTAACTCACTTAAACCACCCCTAACCCCAATATTTGTCACTATTGCATACATGCCTAACCTGCGCCCTAACCCTAACTCACTTAAACCGCCCCTAACCCTAACATAAAACCAACAGCACACTTACCGGAACCCAACGCATGACCTAACACCACAGGGCTAACAATAGCAAAGCCACAATGACGTCAGTATGTCCATTTTGTGTTTTCAGGATTTTGAGTTTCAGGATTTTGTGTTTTCGGGATTTTGAATTTTCAGGCTTTTGGTTTCAGGATTTTGATTTTCAGGCTTATAGTGTTTCAGGCTTCTGATAGGGAACCATATATATATATATATATATATATATATATATATATATATATATATATATATATATATATATATATATATATATATATATTTATACAGAAGCAGGAGGTTGAATACAGGTATGTGCATTTTGTTTATCCTGATATTAACAGTCCACCCATTCCCTAGATATGTTATTCCAATCAACTTTTCTCCCATTGCTTCTGTGATATGTCTTGTGACTACAGTGGTCTACAGCATATCAGTGATAGTGGCAAAGGTTCAATCACATATCTGAGTGTTTCTCTTTTACTTCTGTCATCTGTTACATTCCCTGATTATAAACTATCTTGTCATGAATGTGTACATTATGTGGTGAATAGGGACATTGTCTTACATGATTCAGTTATCTGGATTATTCTGTCAGTGGTAGTATGGCCATTTAGGAAATATGTGGCCTTAGTGGCTATAATGACTTATTTCATTGATTTGTGTGAATTTATGCATGATGTATGATGTGTTGTAGGGGACTTGCAATATGACTGCTTCACTGGCTACCCTTGTTAATGCAATTGTCTGATACATTATAGTGTGGGAGCTCAGGGTTAGTTTTCTTTGAGGTCTGTTACTTGCTGTTTTACACTGCAGTCCTCCTGCACGTGATACAGTTCACAGCTATATGTTTTATAACTCCATGCAGTATGACGTCTGCAATGTCTCACTTCTATAGTACAGCCTGGATATACTGGCCTGTGGAATGAATTCTTGCAGTAAGACATCTTGGGAGAGATATATTTTCCTTTTTAATTACCTATAAGGCATAGTGTGGTGCATGGTTAACATTCCCTGTTGTTGTATGATTTGGTACATGTTGTTGCTTACTTTTGGATTCCGCCTCTCCTTTGTATATTTCAAAGTGTGTTGAAATGGCTATATTGTGTTATATATTTTTATAGTGTACAAATACATGTACTGTTTTCTTATGCAAATCACTTTGCACCTTAATGTACATCATTTACTTGACTGCTGTTAGTGACCTCCACTCTGGCCCAGTATATTTCTCTTTATTAATCTGCAGTAACTACAGAGGGATAAAATTGATCAGTCACAGCTTGAAGTTATGGGAAAGAGTAGTGGAAGCTAGGTTAAGAAGGAAAGTGATGATTAGTGATCATCAGTATGGTTTCATGCCAGGAAAGAGCACTACAGATGCAATGTTTGCTCTGAGAGTGTTGTTGGAGAAATACAGAGAAGGTCAGAAGGAGTTGCATTGTGTCTTTGTGGACTTAGAGAAAACATATGCCAGGGTGCCTAGAGAGGAATTGTGGTATTGTATGAGGAAGTTGGGAGTGGCAGAGAAGTATGTAAGAGTGGTACAGGATATGTACGAGGGTAGTGTGACATTGGTGAGGACTGCGGTGGGAGTGACAGATACATTTAAGGTGGAGGTGGGATTACATCAAGGATCAGCTCTGAGCCCTTTCTTGTTTGCAGTGGTGATGGACAGGTTGACAGATGAGATCAGACAGGAGGTCCTGTGGACTATGATGTTTGCAGATGACATTGTGATATGTAATGAGAGTATGGACCAGGTTGAGGAGACCCTGGAGAGGTGGAGATATGCTTTAGAGAGGAGAGGAATGAAGGTCAGCAAGGCTAAAACAGAATATATGTGTTTAAATGAGAGGGAGATTAGAGGAATGGTGAAGACGCAGGGAGTAGAGGTGGTAAAGGTGGATGAGTTTAAGTACTTGGGATCAACAGTTTAGAATAATGGTGAGTGTGGAAGAGAGGTGAAGAAGAGAGTACAGGCAGGGTAGAATAGGTGGAGAAGAGTGCCAGAAGTGATTTGTGACAGACGGGTACCAGTAAGAGTGAAAGGGAAGGTCTACAAGAGTGTAGTGAGACCAGCTATGTTATATGGGTTGGAGACAGTGGCATTGACAAAAAGGCAGGAGTCAGAGCTGGATGTGGCAGAGTTAAAGATGTTAAGATTTGCAGTGGGTGTGACTAGGATGGACAGGATTAGGAATCAGTATATTAGAGGGTCAGCACAGGTTGGACAGTTTGGAGACAAAGTAAGAGAGGTGAGATTGGGTTGGTTTGGACATGTGCTGAGGAGGGATGCTGGGTATATTGGGAAACAGATGCTAAGGATGGAGCTGCCGGTTAAGAGGAAAAGAGGAAGGCCTAAGATAAGGTTTATGGATGTGGTGAGAGAGGACATGCAGGTGGTTGGAGTGAAAGAGCATGATGCAGAGCACAGGAGGAAATGGAAACAGATGATCCGATGTGGCAACCCCTAACTGGAACAGCCAAAAGAAGATGATGATGATGATGATGATGATGATTAATCTGCTGATATTGATTACATAATCACTACATAACTGTATGCACATATACTCACTTTGGTAACTGTGGTTTCTCATGCATGCTCCCTTGCTTACCTGCTGTATTTAGATTGGCCCACGAGGTTGCTTAAAACAATGGTGCCGTAACCCTGTGCTTCAGCTGTGGGGATGGGGCTCATCATTCTGCTAATTGGGTTGGCCACATGCATATGTAATTAGCAATACTGCTCATCACTCTAAAAAGTAAATAGTGTTGGCTTAGCTATGATGTGGCCTCACTGTTAATGAATCCCCAGGCCAGTGTGTATAATGTAGCTATTATGTGAATACATATGGGAAAGGTGGGTGGGTGCTACACTCCTGAGTGTGCTGTCCTGAAAGTAGACATTTTTTGCAATATGTTTGGATGAGTTTGATTAGGACAAGATGTATAACCTCAACAAGGCAATGCTGCAAGGGGAATATTTTGTCAGTAAATCATCTTAAAAATATTTCTGAATAAGGCAATCTGTATAGTGACAGTTGCTTGTCATTTGTCTTATAACTTTTCCAGTTTTTATTCTTTGGCTTTTTTAATTTCTCCAAGTCTTTTGAGTTTCTAATACCATGATGGGAATGGAATGGACCCCATTCCTAAGTCAAAGTATGATTAAAGTTCCTAAAATTATATTGTTTTAATCTTTGATGGCAGCCAGACATGCTCTTCGCAGCACCCGCAATGTGACCAGTATTGATGACTTCTGCAATTCATATGGACTTGCATGTATTGGTAACATATCTAAGTATGATCATAAATTCTTTTTTATAAGATCCATTGTCCCTACTACTATTGAAACTGTCTGAGTATCCTTCTCCCACAGTACCCTCATTTCTGCTTGGAAATCCTGGTATTTTATAACTTTGAGTCTCTGTACGTAAGACACTATAGTCACTGGGTGTAGCAATTTCAATGGTCAATGCTTCTTTTGTCTTCTTTTCATGGAGTACTCTGGTTTTCTTGTATCTATTTTTTGAACTACTGGTAATGGCTGTGTGATATAAACTTCATCATTTTCTATAATGCTTTGGGGCTCATGTTTCCAGTGATTTCAGCTACTTCAGTATTATAATGTTTGTACAATCCCCAAAGCAACAGTCCTGCCACATTCTTATGTCTTTAAGTATACAGTCCTTCTGCCATTAGTATATCACAACCAGCAACAACATGTGCAACAATTTCCAATTCTGTTTACAAAACTTATTTGTTTATTTCTCCCACATGTTTAATGGACTTTGTAAACAAATGTGTATGTAGTCCACTATCTTGGGGCACCAGTATTAACCTTTCATCTTTTGGTTTAAATTTACCTCTGCTTAACCATTCTTGCATTCAGTCCTGATCAACATGAGGTTATTTCAAGAGTTTTCCATACTTGCAGGTATATTTATGCATTTTCCACATTTCTTGCCTTCTCATCTGATCCTTCACCTTATATTATTTCTTTTGCTTTTTGGAACATTCAGTTGCTGCCTGATTTTTTTTTCCATAATAAATCTTTATTATTTTACCAATTTTTCATACAATAAAGAAAAACAACAAAGAAAAAGAAATATAAATAATACCCAAATTAAGCTACTAACACCCATACTACAAACTATGTACACTATTTACATGAATGCTTCCATCCGTTAAACAAAATCAATGAAGAAAAGAAAGGAACATGTAACAACAAGAGTCAAAAGATCTACTATCATTAGAATGGATTGTTTTTACCAACTTTCAAATTAAGTATGCATGTCCTGGGGTTGAGCTGAATTCGGTACATTAAACTAATATAATGTTGAAAATTTGTTCCCACACCTTCGGGTTATTAATATTCCTTTTATTATCCTTAATTAAAAGTTTGTGTGCTAGAATATGTTTCATGGCTAAACCTTTAAAGTTTTCCCATGAAGTTTGAAATGGAGTCAACCAATTTGTAGCTATATAAAGTTTCATAAATAAGAAAATAGTTATAAGTATAATCATTTGGGTTCTATCCAAATTACTAGGAGGGATATGTAGAATCATAAATTCTCAAGAAAGTGTAGAATGCTGATACCCCATCTTTTGTAGTTGAATTTTTAAGGAATTCCAAAGTTTGTAAATACATTTACAGCTCCAGAACATGTGCAAGAGGTCCGCCATTTGATGTTTACAGTATGGACATTTGGGCGAGTTCTTCGAGTTAAATTTCTCTAAAATCTCTAACATCATCTCACCATATAATAACTTGAAACAACTTCGCTCTTCCAACAAACTACTAATTAAAACAACCAAACCCAATAACTCTGCAGGTGACTGCCTCTTTTCCAACTCTGTTGGAAAAATGTGGAACAAACTACCCTCTGAAATCCTATCTTTGTCTTCTCTCCCACTTTTTAAAAGACAATTGAAACTTCATCTCAATAAACACTGGCTATGCTCCTGTAACAACCAAGACTAATTGAATCTTCCTCTCTATCTTCTTGTGCTCCTTATACCTTTGATATAACTGCACTAAAGTAACATCTACAAAGATATATGTGACCTGTTACATACTGTATGACTTTTTACAGAACATTTGTCTACTTTGCTTTTCATTTTTGCTCTGATTATATTGTATGTTTTCTGTATTAACTTGCTCTAACATTGTATTGCCTACCTCTGTTTAAAATTATCATAACTACTGGAGCTTTTCTTCCCGGGCCTCTACTGAAAATGGACATATATTCAGCTAGACTAGCCCAGTCAACAAATGTAAAATAAAATAAAATAAAAATAAAAATAAAATTTATGCAGGCTAAGGCATGTATAGTAGGCATTATTAAATATCATCAATTGTGTAAATATTAATTTTTGGAGAGAAACTGATTTTATTGTTAGGTTAATTGTCTTTAATATTTTATTTTCTTCTATCAATGGTATTTTATCTTTCCAATATTTTGCCAAGAGTATTTGATTTTGGTATTTCAACTCTTTTATCAGTTCACTTGTAGAGGTAATAAATTTGGTATCTTGTCTAAGAGTTAACCATAAATTTGAACAGTTAGTTAATGTTTCCTCATCAATTTTAAAGTCTTTAAAGTAATTTATAGAGAGATCCTTTAATTGTCTCAGTATTATTAAGTAAGATTTAGGAAGATTCATCCCCAGCAACATATCATGACCTGAATGATTAAGATATGGATACATCTCAAGTAAAGTTAGATCAATTATAAGTGGATATTTTTTAAGATCTATTAATTGATTATTGATTTTCAAATTCGGGTTCTTATGAAAGGGTTGAAAAATCATCATATGTTGCAAGAGATTTAATGATTGGAAAATATTTTGTATTAGACTTATATATACTCTAATATAATATGTTCCATTAAAGAAAATAATTTAAAAGAATCTTTGCTTAAAAAAGGTAAAACTTTTGGGTTAATATTCAAGTTTACAACATGTTTATGATTCATAACTACCCATTTGGGTGACCATTTATTACTAGATATCTCATAGTAAGCTATTCTTAAAATTCTATTCGAATTTATTATTAAGTAGTAAATTTCAAAATTAGGTAAATCTAGGCCTCCTTTATTTTTCGGAGTCATCAGTTTATCATATGATATTCTAGTCTTCTTAGGTTTCCATATAAATTTAGCCGATTCGGTGTGAATTTGTTTGAAAAATTTCCTGGGAATCAAGACTTGAGTGGCTCTAAAAATGTACAAAATTCTGAGTAGCACATTCATTTTAATTATTAAAACTTTTGCCATTGTTGGTAATTTCAAATTATTCCATCTTCTTAAGTCGGACAATATATGATCCCAAAGATACTTGACATTATTCACATAGAAATCTCTGTTATCTGTAGAAAAGATAACCCCCAAGTGCTTTATCTTGTTCTCTGATTTAACTTGTCCTACCAGTGGTAAAAGAGAAAAAGGTTTCAGTGTTTTTAAAGGAAATAAGTTGTGTTTTTTAAGGTTTGTCTTGTAGTTGGATACCTCAGCAAAGTCTTCCACTGCTTTTAGTATTTTTTTAGTATCTGAAATTGGAGTTGTACAATAGATATTGAGGTCATCAGCAAAGGCAGTCATGGATATTTTAGTGCCATAAATTATTGGGGCATTATGGTATATATTTTGCTTAATATGAAAAAGAGTGGTTCAAAATATAGATTAAATAATATAGGAGATAAAGGACAGCCCTGATGAGTTCCGTTCTTAATTTGTATTCTTTTATAAAAATTTTTATTGATATATAAAGTTTTATATGGGTTATTATATAATATTTGTAATGTTAAAATAAATTCTTGAGGTATACTAAAGTATGATAAAATATCGAACAAAAATTTAAAGTTAGCTCTATCAAAAACTTTTTGTGCATCAATAATGAGAGCGTAAATATTAATATTTTTTGACAGGCATAAGAAATTAATGTATGTAGTGATAAAGTATTGTCAGTAGTTTGTCTGGCATTCATAAATCCGGCCTGTTCAAACGATATTATTGAGTCTATTACCTTCTTCAATCTATTAGCTAAGATAGATGTCAAAATTTTCATGTCAATATTTAAAAGAGAAATAGGTCTATAATTATCCGGGTTATGAAAGTCAGTATTTTCTTTAGATATAAGAATTGTTCTGGAGGCATTAAAGTGACGATCATTAATTCCATTGTTAATTATATAATTAAATATATGTGGAAGTATTTTGCCAAAGGAATCACAAAAAGTTTTATAAAATTCTGCGGTTAATCCATCCGGTCCTGGTGCTTTATGAGATTTCAAGTTTTTAATTGTATCTATTATTTCCCCAGAGGAAATTGGCTTAATTAAATCTATTTGGGAGTTATCATCAATTTTTGGAAAAATTATTTTTTGCAAAAAATCATTGTTAATCCTATTCGTGAGAGATTCCTGTCGATCACTATAAATCTGAGAATAAATAGTTTCAAAAATACTCATAATATCTTCAGATTTTGTATATCTATTTTTTTTAACTGTATTTCAGTGATCTGAAAAGGAACTTTTGATTGATTAATGATTCTGGCTAATGCCCTTGAAGGCGTTTGAATATGATTAGCATATTTTGCCAACAATTTATGTTCATGAAACGACAACTTACTATTTTGGATCAGAAAGAGCTCCTTTTGACATTTTAATAGTTCTTTTTCTGTTTGCTGGTTAAATTTCCTAATTAAATCCTGTTCTAATGACTTGATTTTAGTTTCCAGTCTTTGTAGATCTCTAGTTTGAATTCTTTTATAATAGGTAGCTGTTTGCAAAAAGATCCTGCTTACTTGTGCTTTAGTTGTCGCCCATTCAATATCGGGTAAATGTTGTTGTGTAGATAAACTAACTAATAAAAGATCAAGAACAGCCTGAGTTTCCTGAATTATATCTTGTTTATTGAATAAATTTGGATTTAGGGTCCAATTGTATCCTCTATGTGATATGCTATTTTTGGGGTCTTTATTAAAGTTTAAAGTAATTTTAGAATGATCTGATAAGTAATGAACTTGTACAGAAACACTGGGATCTAGAATAATTAAACTTTCTGAAATCAAGAAAAAAATCTATTCTAGACCACATTTTGTGACAAGTGGAATAAAATGTAAAGTTATTTGTATTAAACTGATTGCTTACGTATTTAAAAGGATCATATAATTTAAAGTCAGCTTTAAGTTCACTCAAAGCTATTACTGCTTGAGCATTGAATGACCTATGTGTACTTGATTTATCGAGTTTAGGATCTTGGTATGTATTCCAGTCCCCTCCTATAATTATGTAGTAATTATTATATTGATTCAAAATAGAATAAAGTGATACTATAAAAAAGTGTTGATTGTTACATGGTGCATATATGTTAAGAAGTAAAATAGGTTTATCATAAAGATTAGATGACAGAATCACATAACACCATCTTCCCTCTTTATCTATTTTGGAGTCTAGAATTTGTTCTTGGTATTGGCTTTTTATAACTATCGCGACCCCCGCACTATTAGTTTTACCTTCCAAAGCTATAATCTTTCTGATCCATTTTTTTCCTTAATAACTGCCCACTGGTCATTAGTCAAGTGAGTTTCTTGAAGTAAAATAAAACATGCCCTAGCCTGCAAAAATAAATGAAGAAACAGTTTCCTCTTTTTCAAGTTCTGGAGCCCTTTCGTATTCCATGAATCTATTTCCCACATAGTATGATCTTTAATTGATTCAAATATGGTTTACGTTGGACAAAACATAATAAATTCAAATATGTTTTCAAAAGATATAGTTTCTGGAAGCATTGTTGAAGTCCCGTCCCACACCAGTGCCTACCCACTAAACCCCTGGACCAGGACATACATAGATTTTCCACATTGTTAAACATTGTAAGGATTAATAACATTACTAAATAAATGTTCTTTAAATTAAAATATATTACAACTATATCATGCAAAAAACCTATGTCTACTACCACTAAATCTACAAAGCCTAACCTAAACATTCCCTATTAAGCACTGCTAAACATCTACATCTCTTGTTTGTCAATTTCAGAGATTATGTCAAGGAAAAAGGTGTTAACAACATAAACTATTCTTGTCATTCCTCTCCAAACAATTCTAATATCTAACGAATGATAATAATATGTTGTGTCCCATTAAGAACATTCTGGAAGTATCGAAACTGATACTTTTCTGTAATATATGAGACATACATCTTAAAAATAACTAAAAGATATTTTCCAAAACCCCATGAAATCAAAAATGAGACACTAAGCCATAATATACATTACAGTAATTAGCTTGTAGACAATCTATACTGTATAGTAACACTTAAGAGAAAGACAAAGATAAAATGAATGAATAAGCACGTATGCCGAGAAGGCTAGATCAAATAAATGAGTAAGAAAAGCATGCATTAAGACATGCATCAAAAGACATGCTTAGAGATTTATAATGTAATATTCAGAAGGGCACACAAAGCTAAAATAGTAAAAGGTGCTGGCAACCATCAAATTTATCAGTATTATAGACCGATAGTTTGAAGAAACTAAAAGTGGAAGTTAGTCTATTGAATGCGAATAACATGCTAGTATAGGCATGACTGGAAAATAGATTAAAAAGTTCATAAGATTGTTGTGAAGAGTAAAACACTAGACCATGGTATCATGTAAAAGCTGCATTGAATAATTGCTCATTTGTACTATTCTTGCATATAGATGTTAATATTCCCTTAGATCTTGCATGCATAGTTTGTTTTGATTTTCAGTGAATAACTGGGCACACATTTTCCTAAAACATTTCCTAATGCTAGTGCTGACTTGTTTTAAATTACATTCTCTTTTGTTTGTTCCACGTGGATTGTAAAAAACACATAGTGATTCAAATGGCATTGTTAACTAAGATCTTAGGGATTAAACAAACACAAGGATTCTCAGAGTAGTCAGCGACTGTCAAAACAGCAACATCTGTATTAATTAAAACAAAATTACAATCTTTGTATTTTGACAGAAAGCCTGACCACTCACTATCTGCATATGAACTTCATATTAACACTAAAGTTAAAGCTGTATAACTTTAAATTCCTTTGAGCATCTATTAATATTCTTCCAATTTATTACATCAGTAAAACTGGAAATAACAACTACTAAATAATTAGAGTAATTTATAAAAAACAATATATATGTATTTGGGGTAAGGTTTCCTAGTATAACTGCTGCTCTCAACAACACTGTTAAATAACCCCACCATTACTTAATAGAATTGGATACTTAAATAATTAAATGCATTATATAAAACAATTAAATGTTTCCTATGTGTTTAAAGTATAACCACTTGTACTATAATAGTCAATTTACACTTTTATTCTTCAACACAGATTTTTCAGTTTCCCAAGCCTTGGAAACTGCCTTCGTGTTCGCGACAAGGGACCCTTTAAACGAGTGGACTTCCAGTTGCGCCACTTCAAAACCGGCCCCAGAACAACAAAAGAAGCATTTTCTATAACTTCGTGATGAGACAGAGTTTGTGGGAGCCATAAAACCTTGGAAACGGCTCGCAAATGATCCAGCGATGAAAAACAAGTTTTATCAGATTAGAAAGAGGCCTGCAGGACTAAAACTTGAAACAAAGGATTCAGAAGCCTCAGGTTGAAGCAAAAAATGGATCCGACCTCTGTTACTGTAGCAGTCTCAATGGAAGGCCATGTTAAGTCTCTGAAGTAGACAAGGACTTAAATATCTTCAAAAAGGTAGATTTTTGCTTCTTTTTTTGTGGAAACTGAATATTTAGATCCATCGACTGTAAACATTAATGTATTAGGATACTTCATTTGAAATTGAATCTGTTTTTCAATAAGAAATTTACAGTAAGCAGATAAAGCTTGTCTAGCTTGTCTTATTTGGAGAGGAAAATCATGAGCCACAGAAACTTTATTGTTATTCCACATAATGTAACCTCCATTCTTTTTAACAGTCATTATTATTTTATTAACATCTTGGTAATTGAGAATTTTGACATACACTGGTCTTGATATATTTGATGCCTGCATTTCTCTCAAAGCTCTGTGAGCTCTCTCTATTATTATTTGTTTAGCTGTGTCAGAGTCATTAAACAATATTGTAAAAATTTGTGTAATAGAAGGAATTAAATCATTGTATTGAATATTCTCAGGTATCCCTCTGATAATTATATTATTTCTCCTGGATCTCGCCTCCAGATCCAGGATTTTTGCTTGCATAGATTGTATGTCCAGGTCATGAGTATCAGATTTTTTAGCCAGCAGTGTTATTTTATCTTCATTTTCAGATATTCTAGCTTCAGTTTTTTCCATTCTTTCTAGAATTTGACTACATGAAATACCAAAAGACTGTATCTGCTTAGATAGTTCTTCCAAAGCTTCTTGAATGGGTAACAAAGCAGAGTTGATATCCTCCATGTTCGCAACCTGGTCTGGTTTATTTTTATTCCCTGCTTTGGGAAGTTCCAGTTATTTAATGACTTTCTGCCTTTTCGAAGTTAAGCCTTTTTCTGGTGATTGCAGTTCAGACAATTTAGTTTTTGTTGTTGTTGTCTCCATACTTTTATCTTGTTTTGACATTATAAATCAGTATTGCCCTTTACTGTAGCTTGATAGTAAATAGGCCAAGTTTGTTATTCAGACAGATCCTTTGTTTGATACTCTTTTCAGAGTCAATCAATCAGGTCTAATCCTGCTGAATTCTTTGATTTTCCCAGATTCAATCACCTCTCATCAGATACTTGAATGGAGTAAATTTATCTTTTCAAAAGACTGCTGATAACTCATAGTATAGCTTCAGAGTTAAATTTTCCTCAGGATATATGCAGAGCTGTAGAATTGCAGTGTTCACAGAATGGCAGCCATCTTTGAATCCCCAGTTGCTGCCTGATTTTTATCTACTTCTGGTTTGATTTCCTTTCCCAATTGACACTGATATGCTTTTGCTAAACTAAGCAGGGAAGTCATCATAGACTTATTCTCCTCATGCTTTAAAGCTTTCACTATGTCTGGGTCTTGTGAAGTTAGTAGATATGTATGCAGTCCTACAATTTATGGGTCTACCTGACAACACCGACGCACTACAACAACGACACCGAAATCACTGACACCACATAACCAAAAGTTCACAAACACGAAACCTCACATGCCCGACACACCACAATCCCAACAATCAACAAACAAAACAAATCCCCTGTCCAAATAGCACACACACAACACAAGCACACCAAAATCCTTACAAACCCACACTAAACCTTACACACACAACTATCTATAACCTTAACCCAAACCCTAACCCTAAGGTCCGTCACTATCGCACACTCACCTAACCCGCGCCCTAACCCTAACTCACTTAACCCGCCCCTAACCCTAAAGACTGTCACTATCGCACACTCACCTAACCCGCGCCCTAATCCTAACTCACTTAACCCACCCCTATCCTGAGAGTCCATCAATATCGCACACTTACCTTACTCGCACCCTAACCCTAATGTCCGTCACTACCTTTTCACATGGTGTTCTCAGTGTCGGGGTTTTCATCCATCGGTCATCTCAGTTTTCGATCTTCTGGTGTCGGTGTTCTCATCGTCTGCGTTGTCAGCTTTCGGCGTTGTCAGGTAGACCCATATATATATATATATATATATATATATATATATATATATATATAAATATATATATATATATAGATATATATATGAAATCAGTTTCAAGCAAGCCCATACCTCCATCAGAATGGGGAATATATAGACTTAGTATACACTGATTTTTTTATAAATTATTTGATGAGCATGAATAATCCTTCTTGTTTTCCTGTCTAACTTATCCAACACCTTTTGGGGCCAGTCAATCACTCCAAAACTGTAAGTTAGGACAGGAAGAGCAAACTGGTTTATAGCTTGGACTTTGTTCCTAGATGTCAGTGCTGTATTCAGTATTTTTAGTCTTCTAAAATATTCCTTACTATGTTTTATTCATATTTGTTCATGGTTTATTGTTGATCCTTCATCAATTCCCAAATATTTATACAATTCCTCTTGCTCAGGTTCTTTTATATCACATTCATATCCCAAACTGATGTTTTCTTGGTGCTGCAGCTTTTCTGCTTTAAAGGTTGCTTTTGCACATTTATCAAGACCAAAGGATATTCTTATATCACCTGAAAAAGTTTTGACCACTTGCAGTTGTGCTTTCAGTTCCTCATTTGATGAACTATACAGTTTTAAATCATCCACAAAAAGAAGATAAGAAGTCTTTGCACTTTGATGTTTTCTGAGAGCCACATTAAAATAATTTGGCTTTTATCATGGCTTAATTCCAAAGTGGTTTACCACTGCTTCATGGTTACTGTAATGTAATTGATCAGTGCAGGGTATATGTTATAAATTTTTAAGCACTCTTTTACCATGAATGTGGAATACTGTCACATTTTTTGTTGTCTGTCCATGCCATAGTTAGATTCTTCCTCTTTTTCAGTTCCCCATTATGACTTTATTTAACAACAAATGATCCTTCATTGCATACAACTTTCTTTTGCTATCCTTTTGTTCTAGTGCCGTATTTGAGTTTTCATCTAAATGACTATAAACTCTGTCAGCATCAATTCCACTGCATAGTTTATACATCTTCGGAAGGCAAGATATTGGTCTATAGTTTTTAGGATAGCTTGCAGGTTTGCTCTTAAGTAGGAATATTGTTTTTTTTCTGTTCTTAACCAGCTTGGTGTCTGTTCATTGTGCGCATATAAATATTTGTTACTCATGGCTAAATCTTCATGTAAAGATATTAATACTTTCAGCCAGAAGTTAAGTACTGCATCTGGGCTTGGGGTTTTCCAATTAGGAGCTTTTCTTAACTTTGTTTTAATCACTATGGTCATTATTTCATCTCATTTCATATCCTGTACATTTGAAATTCTTATTTTTCTTTTACTTCTTCTATCCATTCAGCATCTTTGTTATGCTCCATAGGATCTTCATAGATATTTCTCCAAAATGCATCCATTTCTTCTTTTTTATGTTTTTTCATTTGCTTTTGCCTTCTTTCCCAGTTCTCTATAAAACATTTTTGGGTCATCAATTAATTGCTTATTTTGTACTTTTCCTTTATATTTATATTCTGCATATCTTCTAAGTTTTTCTGCTTGTGCTGATATTTTTAGTTTATTATTTGAGACTGCACGATAGATCCTGATCTGTTCCGATACTGTGCATTGCCTTTATCACATCTGTCTTTTTGAGTATTTTTGTTGATCTGTTCCCTCTTCTATACTCTTTTAACAGTAACACTTCTTGTCTTAATTGCTTTGTAGTTTTCTCTGTTCGATACTTCCATGATGGCATTTCCCCTACTTCCCTGTTTTTTTGTGGTAAAACTTTATCTGTTATTAATTTAGCTGCACAGTAATATATCCTATTTGCTTTTGTTATATTGCATGAATTTATATGAATATTCCTAATTCCTGGGATTATTTGTTTTAGCAAACTTCTAACTTTTGGGGTTTTATTGACTTTCTGTAGTTCTTTATATTTTCGCACTTCCTCAGTCGCATTTTTTTCCAAACGGCCCAAAGTTAGCTTGCAGGTTTGCAATATAACACTGTTAGCACGGCTCCTAGCTTTTCAACTTCTAAGGGTTTTTTGTCTATGCCAGAAATGGTCTGCAGACTGACTGCCTAGTACTTACCTATGAACTTAAGAAAAAGAGATACAGTGCATAGCATAACAATTTAAGTGACTATCACCATAGAGTTGAGAGGTGTAATAAGTGAATGGGAATGCAAACATTGATTTAACACTGACGTACTTTAATAAAGGTAACCAAGCCCTTTTTTAGTTTTTATGTAAAAGAACCATGAGAATTCCAACATATTCAGTTATGCCCAGTTTCCTTGATGTCCTGCTTTTCCCATTTGCTGTGTTATTTTAAAAAATATATTCAGTTTAACCAGATAGTGTTGTCGTGTAGAAATCCTTTAATGTGTAAACTTCTGTTTCTATGGTGCAGGTCAAAATGCATTATAGTATATCTGAATGAGCTATACATGTATGCATAGTAAGCATACATCTCTATTCAGGCTAACATTGAATCAGTGTACAGTGTTGCAAACATCAATATAGGTGGCATGTATATCATAAATTTGTTGCAATAGCCATGCCTGGGCTGAAGTATGGCCATGATGATTTTGCTGTACCATAGACATCTTTGACACCATGTCCATAACACTTTGGGCCTAGAACACCATAATGCTTTTGACCTATAACAATATTTGTGTCTAGTCTGCACTCTTACAAGTAATACAAATTGGATACCGTACTTGTTAAAAGAAGTGACTAAATTTGCTTCTGTCATACAACTATTTTATTTCTTGAATGCACTGTGAACTTATAAAAATACTAACAAACAGCACAACAAAAAAAGAAAAAAAAAACAAGCCTAAAACATTTGTTTCTGGTTTGTATTTAAGAACATGAATGTGTCTGTTGATAAAAAATCTTAATTACAGCTGCTTTCCAATGTCAGAATATTAATATGCTTGCATAGTAAATGACTCATATCAAACCAGTGCTATTGGTTAACAGCATGAGGTCTCACAAAGAGCTAATGCAGATCGATGGAGGATTTCAGTTTCACTGAAAACACCAAGCATTAAAACTTGTAGCATCGTGGCTGAGTTGGAATAGGAAGCTAACATTGAAGAAGCAGGAGCATGTACCAAAACAGGGACTACATTTCCAGGAAGGCGTATTAGTGATGGCAGATACAGGAAAATGGGCATACACCAGGGAGTATATGAGGAAGAATGCTGAACAGAGACAGATTTATGGCATGGAAGGTTTTGGGAGAAGCTTTAGGGCAGAGGCCTGAGTTCACTAAGTGTTTAGAGAAATGCAATTTAGAGGATTACCCTGATGGTGAAAGAAGGGACTATATTTACCTAGTACACGAGGAAGCTAAAAAGAAAATCAGGTTACTTGGAAGATCCCTCTCTGGATGTTAACGTATGTGTTGGCAGTATCCTGAAGACAGAAGCTGTGAAATGTTTCCTGACTTATAAAATGGACTGTGTGTATTGGTGATTACATTTGGGAAAGCCCATGAACTTTCAGTGACTGAATGTTCTATTTATTCTTTATTTCCCCCATAATCCTGAAGTAGGGTTTGTTTTTTTCAGTGGATTTATGTACAAACCTGCAATGATAGCATTTTCTTCTTTTGGTGATTCCAACATCCTAAAACCAGGGAATTTCCATTTCATTTTTAATAAACCTGCATTTAAATTTGAAAGGGTGGATTTCTGTAACTAGCCTTATTTATAAAGCCACAAGGACTTGCTACAAACCATACATAATATAAAGCTTCCCTACACCTCTCTGAGGTTAAACTGGATGAGATCTACCTGGCTGAGTTCAGTTCTGTAAAGCTGAACTCCCTAGTCACTGGTTTCATAAGCAGTCACTGCTGTTCTGGTTTCTTAATGTGTGCCAGCAGTCATGTCTTTGTGATGGGAGATGTTTCCCCTTCTCCTGTTAGTATTACCCTGGAGGGGGGGTATGTGTGTATATATATATATATATATATATATATATATATATATATATATATATATATATATATCTATATATATATACATATGCATTTGTGGATGTGGGGGCTAGACCCTACAGTGGGCTTACGGAGGGGGGGGGGGGTGCTCACTGCAAAAAAATGCTTTATTTTTGTTTTTGCCAAGGCAAGTTTAAGACAAGTTGTTTCATCTGACTGTAAAGTTGTCCAGCTGAAACCGAACAACTCATAACAGAAGCTAAATTTACTGCTTTAGTTATTTGAAAGTATATAAAAATGTATTATAAGAAAATATGCGTAATTGTTATTTAAAGCAGTTACTTTTTATGGCCTTGTTGAAGTATTTTTAAATGAACAAGGGTAGCATCCATATGTGTGACGAAAGCCATTTTTGAAGAAAATATATCGAGCAGCTGATCCAGATATTTGCAGAAGTGAGGGAGGGAGTGCAGTCTGGAAAATCAACCAGGGTGAGAACTAAAACAGTTGCGCGGGGGCTTTATAAATATCAGCTTATGATGTTCTGAGAGCATGTCTGAAAAATACAACATGCATTGAGTTGTACATCATTGTGGTATAGCTGTTTAATGTTCTTTCATGGTACTTGTTTGAATATCCACTTACATCATATTCCCATCCTCTCTGACATTTACTTAGCGAATTGATGCCACATTCCTTAACTGAGTCATTATCTCAGTGCACAGGAGTATGCATCCAACACTTCATATAATCCACCTTGTTTCTTTGCAATGGTTAAATGCTCTTCTTTGCTTATATTTGGGCTTATGTTTAATATCCAGCTAGTATCATAACAATGATATACAATTGTTTCAGTGAAAACTTGCATAACCAATGACATGCCTACAAATATATTTGGCAAGTACACTGAGAAAAAGCAAGCATTTCTGATAGTGGCCAAACTCACCAACAAATTTTACAATTTCTTCAAAGTCTGACATTATGACCACTTTGTGTTATAATTGAATGTACAACTGTAGCACCATTAATGAGTCCTGCAATTAATATTTAGTCAACTACATTTACGTTTACTCAATTAGTCCAGCATAGGTAATCCACTGTTTGCCAGCAGTAATCCCTGTTTTGGGGAAATTACTCTCTTCTTAAAGTTTGTGTCAGGTATATATAATTTTCATGGTGTGCATGCATGCGTGTGTGCGTGCATGGTGTGTGTGTGTGTGTGTGTGTGTGTGTGTGTGTGTGTGTGTGTGTGTGTGTGTGTGTGTGTGTGTGTGTGTGTGTGTGTGTGTGTGTGTCTGTGCATGCGCACATGCACATGTGTGTGTGTGTGTGTGTGTGTGTGTGTGTGTGTGTGTGTGTGTGTGTGTGTGTGGGTGGGGGGCTTGTCCCTCTGCAAGAGACATGCATGTACTTTGAGTTTTCATCCTTGTGGTGCTTTGGCGGTTTCTTTCCTGTGGTGTGGTATCTCAGATATTGTTTCAGCCACTCATAGTAGAACCATTTCCATAATTACAGAACAACAGATGACTGTATCTACAGCTGAATTTGCTTTTATTTTAGGATAAGGTCATTTATAAATATAACTGTTTAGTCTTGTGCTTTCCCCCACAAACAAAATACCACAAAGAATGTTACTACACTGAAGTGGGCAGGTGTACTCATCACATATAATGACATATACAGGGTTTTTGGAATTGCTCTCCCCTCAAATTTAGCCTCCCTCTGTACCCAGACTGTGCATGGTCCAGGATAACATATCCTTTGACTAATGTAAGGAAGAAAAGGGAAAAAAATCCTGAACTGATGACAGGCTTAAGAAAAAAAGCATGATAAAACTCCCATTACAAACATTAACTGAAAGTTACATTCTAACATATATCTTTGCAGAAAACTGTACAAGGGTAGCATAGCCTGGCTATTACCTATACCAACAAAGGACCCTTTTCTGACACAACCCATAGAATAAAATTTGTTGATGACATCATCAACAGACTGTGGGTATTTTAGGCATTTCAGTTGGATAGTACAATCATTATTTGCACACCTGGCTGAAGTGTGGACAGTCTGAGCACAGGAGTTATATGCTACCAGCTGTTAACTGGCTGTTAAGTCACTCTAATATACAAAACTCATTATATATTTAAAAATATGAAGAATACCCCCACTACCACACACACACACACACACACACACACACACACACACACACACACACACACACACACACACACACACACACACATGCACACACATACCTCTTGCTTAAAGTCCAAAATATAAATTGTCATACCAACCATGACGAATGCAAAAGAATCAGAAAATAATGCAGAAGTCATTGTAGAAACTGTTTGCAACTGAAAATGCAATGGCCGCAAAAGGTAACATCTAATATGCAAATACTAATTTTCAAAATCCTGTTTCCAGCTATAATTTGCAACCCACCTTAGCACAGCCCAAGTTAGTACATTTACCACATGTAATAGTTGACTCTGGAGGTGACTTTAAGATTTTTAACTACTCGAAATATATTGTTCAACCAGAATTAGTTAATGTCCTTTCTAAAGGCTTGACATTTGTACCAACTAAAAGAATGGACATTTGTGGTGTTGTGATTGACTTAAAGTTGTACTTACGGAAACTCAATTTAAACCTGTTGTTCAATAATGAGTTGAGTGTAAATGTAGAGCTTAAAGTACCCAGAGTTTACAATCCACCCTTACATCCATTGTTGGATATATTTGAAAGGATGTGTGACATTGACCTTAGGTGTTTTTGGCTACCAAAAGGAATAGGTTGAACAATGTGAATAATTCAGGGAGTGAAACCTTTAACATGTCAAGGGATGAATGGGTTTTGATAGACACCTTGAGGAATGCCAATGTAAGAATTTTTATGGCTGACAAGGGTGGTGGTTTGGTGTTGTTTGATCATACAAACTTCATACAGAGAATGGAAAATATGCTTAATTTGGCTACATATACACAGGTTTCTCTAAACGAGGTGAACCAAGCATACAGCCGTATTAAAGTGTTTGTTAACGACTTGGTCATGGAGAACAGGATTGATCTAAATTTGGTAAATTACTTAACTATGGTTTCCCCTAAAACCCGTGTGATTTTCGGGATTCTGAAAATCCACAAATGCTTGATGGACCCTCCTCCCATGCACCCAATTGCAGATGGAAAGGATTCAATGACATACCCATTGGCAAAAATTTGTGGACAGTTTGTTGAAAAAATATGTATCAAAGGAAACCTTTATTTGCAAGGACTCCTGGTCTTTTTTGGAAGCAATAAACAACCAGGTCTTTTACCCTGATTTTAACTTTGCCACAACTGACGTCAAAGATTTGTTCACTGTCATCCCACATGATGTGGGTATTGAATGGTTCTAGTTACTATTAGTAAAAAGAGGAGCACCTGCATCTTAAATCGGCCTAATAACAGAACTGTTGGACATAATTTTGTCCAACAATTTCTTTTTGTTCAACGGACAGTTTTTTTTACAGAACAGTGGGGTGGCAATGGGGTCCCCAGTGGGGGGCAGTTTTGCTAACTTAGTAATGGCCTTTTGGGAGGACCAATTTGTGCATAACACCATAAACAGATTTAAGGGTGAGATTCATTACTATACCAGATTTTTGGATGATATTTTTTTGATCTTTAAGGGAGAAGAAAGTACATTTAAGGAATTTATGATATACTGCAACAACACAACAGATTTTCTGGTATTCATCCACGTATTTCATACTGAAAGAATAGCTTTTCTTGATGTTGAATTAAGGAAGGATAATGCCAACAAACAGTATTTAGCCAAAATACATTGAAAGGACACTTATTGTAACTCCTTCCTCCATTACAGTAGTGCCCACCCCAACATCAAAAAAGGTCCGTAGTAAAGGGTCAACTAGTCAGGGCCGCAAGAATGCGTACTATGGTCATTGACTTTGAGGACGGGTGTAGATTGTTATTGCAAATGTTCACAAACAGAGGATGCCCTGTAGACATGTTTAGCAACCTATTTGAGGAAGTTCAAAATAAAAGGTCAAATGGCCATTTTAAAGCCATTTTAGATAACAGCAATCAGGGGATGAGTATTGATGATGGGGTACCTGTTGGAGGTGAAGGTAACCTAAGGGTCGATTATAGGTACGCCTTCATAACTACGTTTAGTTCAGATGGTGAAAACATTAGACAGATTTTGCAAAAGAATTGGAATATTTTCCAAATAGACAAAGAATTTATTAAATTTGGACTGGCACCAAATGTAGTTTACAGAATGGGGATTAATTTGAAAAACCTCTTGGAACTGCTACCCCCAAAGATGATACACATTCCAGGTATGTACAAATGCAAAGCCTGCCCTTATTGCAGGTTTATGCAAACAGGTAACTGATTTAACATCTTGGATGAAAAATCCACTTGTAAGGGCAGATTTAATTGCAATTCCACTATGGTTGTTTACCTCACTTCCTGCCAGTCTTGTACAGGTTTTTACATCGGCAAGACTGAGCGTAAACTAAGGGAAAGAGTGTACAAGCATATTTACCACATTAGGAAAGCCAAAACAGACAACTGTCTTGCAAAACATGTGGTAGAAAACCCCTGGTCATTCCTTCACATTCAGGGTGATCGACCAAATTGAATTTGACATCAGGGGCAGTCCATTAGACTTAAAACTTGAGGTGAAGGAGCTGATTTGGCAGCTTAGAACCAGGGCCTATGTGACACCAGGGTTGAACGACATATGCTCTTTGGCATGTGTCTTGAAACTGAGGAGTTTAAAATGTTAACACAAGGCTAATACTCAAGTGAATAGACATACAATTTGGGGTACTCTTTGTGCTTGTTATATACACATAAACTCCCCCCCCCACATCCACAAGTACATGCATTTATGACATTCAACTGAAATGTATTCAGGTTGATTAGTGACATGTAACAATTTTTATGTACACAATAACAAATATTGTTTTTTGGATGTTTTAGCTGGCTTTTTCATGCATATTTATGTATTTTTTGTATATGTACATATGAATTTGAGTATTAAGTCAATAGGAAAGTGTACATACATTTTTTACACAATTGTTTATACAATTTTTAGGTACATGTGTTATATTAATGAGAATTGTATCAGGTGACATGGTGTCATGTGAGGTGACTGAACATGTGACTATGAATCTGGTTTTAAATATGGCCACCATTCTTTTAACTAATGTCCGATGAAGTTGAGTGTAAGAATACTTGACGAAAGCGCTAACCATAAAAGTTTAAGAATAACACTGGGCTGTGCTAAGGGAATGCCACAGTGCCTTAAGACTAAGGCTTCCTTTCAACTAAAACTGGCCTTGTTTTTGCATCAAGATTTCTATCGTCTCACAGTGGTAATATTTAAAATGAAGAAGTATCTGGAGGTGTGTGTCTCCATGCCTGACTGGTATGCTACATTTTGTGTCTATCCCGCAGACTCAGTACATATCATCTGTCTTGTGCCACCTGTGAGGAGTTGCATTTTTGGCATATTATATTTTGGAAAGCCATATCTGTGTTTTATTTTACTATTGTTCTCCTTTCAGCCTTTGTTGAATCCATATTTTATCAGTGAGTAATAGCGACTCAAATAATTATGGAAAAAAAAAAAAAAATATATATATATATATATATATGTGTGTGTGTGTGTGTGTGTGTGTGTGTGTGTGTGTGTGTGTGTGTGTGTGTGTGTGTGTATTCATAAGTTATAATGAAAGCCTGTATTATATTCTATAGCACTAATGAGTGCTCCCAAGTCTCAAAACTTGACTAAAATATTTAAAACGTCTCATTTTTATGGTACCAGTGATTTGTTGAGTGACAACAGAATGATACATATGTTTTTGTAATATTCCAAAGTTATACAACAGAAGCATATCAAGGCCTTGAAACAGTGCTTCTGGGCATAACTACATACTTACCATGTTTTTTGTTTTTCAAAAAGAGCTTTACAAAAACAATTAGCAGTAACATGAATGAATGTTAATGGAAAAGAGCATGGGTTTTAATTAGAAACAGCAGAATAAGAAGAAAGTCTAGTTACAAATATGCTTTCTGCCCCTGTTGAACAGTCCTGTATTTACAGCCTTTTGATAAAAATCAAAAGAAAAATCAAATAATGGTACATTTAACCTGGTTTTGGATTTATTATTATATTAGATATTCCATATATGATCAATGGCACTTTATTGCACTTAAGCATCTGGACTAAATCATTCTCAGTAAAGTGCATGTCATCACAGATTTATTAATATAATACTAAATTACTGATATATTTTTCCCCTAACATATCTGATTCAAAAAAGACAAAACTGCACAACTGTCACATTCTAAACAGAACTATGTACTTTTTCGCTCCTATTTAAGATAAAAATGAATGTTTCTGGAAAGTGAATGAATTCTGTAAGAACCTAAAACACATATAAAGCTTCTTTTTTAGAAAACAAGACAGTTTGAAAGGTTCCAGTATGATTTATAGTGAATCTTTTTTGTTTTTCGTGTTGGTGGGACTGAAATAGCCAAGTATTCTGCAGCTGAGAAAGAGTAATGCATTTTTTTCAAAGCAATCTCACAATATGAAGCCAGAGGGCACAAATGGAACTTTGAAAATGAAAGCAGTAATCCAGTTCTTTCACACTATAAAAATAAATTGGAGCAGGCAATTTAACAAAGCAATATTGTTTTATTTATTTAGTTTTACATTTTTTTATCTGCATGCAAAGATGAAATATCTCACTTCACTGATAAATGGGCTGAGAAGTAGCTGCTGTTTCTACCCCAATTAGGGTGAAAACTGGTACAATTTCTACCCTGTTTTTTTTTATTTTATTTTGAAAATAAGTGAAATGATCAGTCAGGTTGAAATGGAGCAGTTGTCATGTTAGGATTATGAACCTTCTAGTTTAGAGCACTCATATATTCCCTAACTTTAAAACTCACTCATATTTACATTCTAGGCCTGTTTCATGTACTCTGCTCCATTTCCCTTCTGAAAGACAAAATTAACTATATATAAACTCAAGATCATATTTTGTTCTCTTCTCTTGCTCAGTACACAATTTCTACACCACACAGCTTTCTCATACATCCCTCTCACTATCACCTCGTCACTTTTTACTATGCCATAACTATTATTTAATACAAAATCAATATATGATCTCATTAACACCATGCCTGACAAGCACAGTTAAATAGTATTCATCGGACTCCTAAGCTCCAGCTGTTTGCTAACTTTGGCAGTGTAATTTACATTCTTTAATTCTAGGGATTTAAAATACATGTTTTTTTTATTTTGTTTTTCCACAGGCTGCTGCCTTTCTAATACTGGCAATCAAAAAGCTGCTATTAGTAGGTAAATTGCTCACCAATCCTGCAAACAGTAGAGCATTACTACCAATGCAGAGGTGCAGCTGGATCAGCAAGTTATGTTGCTCTAGTCTGTCAAATTATTAAAGAAATTAATTTTGCCATTTTAAGTTGAAGGAAGGTATGGAGGGGTATACAGTGATGGGTGAGGGGTATACAGTGATGTGTGTGGGGTATGCAGTGATGTGTGTGAGGGTATGCAGTGATGTGTGGAGTTTATACAGTGATGTGTGGGGGTATACAATGATATGTGGAGGGTATATGTGTGGATGGTATACAGTGATGTGTGTGGGGTATACAATGATGTGTGGGGGTATACAGTGATGTGCGTGGGCTATACAGTGATGTGTTGAGGAGTATACAGTGATGTGTGGAAGGTATACAATGATGTGTGGTGGGTATACAGTGATGTGTCGAAGGGTATGCGGTGATATGTGGGGGGCATACAGTGATGTGTGGGGGGTATACAGTAATGTGTGGAGGATATACAGTGATGTGTGGGGGTATACAGTGATGTGTGGGGGTATACACTGTTATGTGGGGTTCATACAGTGAAGTGTGGAGGGTATACAGTGATGTGTGGAGGGGTATACAGTAATGTGTGGGGGGTATACAGTGATGAGTGGGGGTATACAGTGATGTGTGGAGGGGTGTACAGTGATTCATGGAGGGTATACAGTGATGTGTGGGGGATATGCAGTGATGTGTGGAGGGGTATACAGTCATGTGTGGGGTGTATACAGTGATGAGTTGGGGTATACAGTGATATGTGGAGGGGTATACAGTTATGTGTGGGGGTATAGAGTGAAACATGGGGTGTATACAGTGATGTGTGGTGGGTATACAGTGATTAGTGGATAGGTAAACAGTGATGTGTGGAATATTTTGCATCAGTGGTAAATTTTGCAATTTTGTTGTAGCTTGTCTGGGTAGAAGGTAAGAGGTGGCTAGAGTATGTTTAGTGGGTGTATCTAGGTACTGTCTGGGCTGGTAGAGAATTTCCAGATTCTGGTGTGGCTTTCAATACTATTTTAGATCTATATAGATCAAACTTAAGATACTCATCTATGGTTACACCTAGCAGTTCTGTATAGGGAACTAATTCAATTTTTGTGTTTTGTTTTTTTTTTGTCTGAGAGAATGGTGAATTGACTTTTGGATAGAGGGGTGTAGAAGTTTAGTTTTTGAAGGTTTAAGTATCAGTCGATTATTGAAAAGCCAGGTTTCAATGGAAGTGAAGGCAGTTTGGGTGATCTGTTGAAGATGAGACAGAATGTTGAAAGAACAGATGATAGCCGAGTCATCAGCATATTGCATAAGTGAACTCTGATATAAGGAGTTATACAAGTCATTTATGAAAACATTGAATAAGAGAGGACCAAGTACAGAGCCTTGGGGGACACCAGTGGTGGTATGTTGGTATTTACAAAGAGTGTCTTGCCATTTGACTGCCTGTTGTCTGTTGGATAGGTAGCTAGTGAACCACATGAGAGAAGTAGAGGACAGACCAAGGCCACTGGACTTATATAAGAGAACAGGGTGAGCAAAAGTGTTGTAAGCCTTTGATAGGTCAAGAAATAAGGAAGAAACACGTTTGCCTGAGTCACATGCTTTGTTAACTGTGTCCATAAAGGATAGTAAGGCAGTATCAGTACTGTGAACTGGTCTAAACCCATGTTGTGTGGAAGTAAGAAGTTCATTTTTAAGAAGGTAGTGAAGGAATTCATCGTGGACACATTTTCTGAGAAGATTTGAGATGGGTGACAGTAAGGCAATAGGATGGTACTTGGAAATTTCAGTGCAGTTACCTCCTTTGTGTAGCAGTATAATAAATTAAATATTTTTTTCCAGAGAGTTGTGACATAAGCTTCTACAATAGATATGTTAATGAGGATGGTTGTTGGATATGCAGTGACTTTTGCTGCTATTTTGAGATATTCTATGAAAAGGTTTTCTGGAGAGTTTGAAAAGGTTTTAAGTTTGAGAACTATCCTCTTTATAGTATTAGTAGAGGCAGGCTGTAGAGCGAGAGAGAGAGAGATAGAGTGAGACGTAGATGGAGACGTGGTATAGGGAGGTGCCAATAGTACATTAGTGCTCAGGACTGAAGCGCTTCAGCACTGCATGTCTGGCATTTAAACTGTAGCAAGGCACTTGTTATAATTGTAGTAAGTGACTTTCTACAGTTTCAAACAATGAAAATAACTTGTAGCTAAAGAAGATGAAAATCCTTTTTCTTCTCATTTTGTAGCAAAAGATCCTTTTTTCATTGTTCCTCAACTTGAAGTTGAAGACCTGATACCTTAAACTATGAGATGTGGGAGACACCTGATCAGGGAACTGCAGAAGGTTCCAGAAAAGCTAGCTACAGCTTTGCCATGTACAAATGGTAAGTGTAAAAAAAAAAGTGTAATAGTAACATAAAATGCTAACTACAGGAGTGAATACAGAGCCACTACCATACCATTTGAAATGTTGGGCCTTGCTAGAGTGAGTCCTGAAAAAATGGATTTGCATATATCAAGTCCAATATGCCCATTTCCAGGAATGAGTTCCTTTTCTCTGAGGTATAGCAATCTCTGAGATAGTATATGTAAGTTCCTCGGGTGGGGTAGGGGGCTTGCCTCTTCCCTGTGAACAAGAAGTTTAAAGGAGAAGAGTGAAGTCCGATATTTGCTCTTCTGCATTTCTGGACTTCTTTTTGACGTGTTGTGACATTTCATTAAGGAGCTGGGAATGGGAACATTAAGCATATCTCTCAACCTTGTAGTGCAAGACATCAAGGCAAAGCCAAAATCATGGATTGATTTTAATTCATTCCCACCCCCACAAACAGGGAAAGTCATTAGGATATCAAGTTTTGCACAATCATGCATTTACTCAAGGACTTGAAGTGTAAAACATGAATGACTAGCATTAAAGACTGAATGTAATCATCTGTGAATTAGCAGGGTAGAGAAAAAAGGAGATATTTGGACCTTCTGACAACAGTGACAGGCATGGGATATGTGATGTATATGTGCTTTACTGTTTTTGGAAAGTGTCTGTAGGGGTGTCTGTACTAACACAATACAGCCACCACTTAACTACTGCAGTATAGTACTCATAGTATTTACTCATCTATTGATCCATGAGGATCTTTAGTAGACAAGCCATACATTCCCATGAAGTTTTGAGCCCTTATATTTTAAGTATGAATAACCCAGAGATTACCAGAACATTTTACATGTTGCCCCTATCTATGAGAGACAAGGGTGCTAAACCATGTATGAATTTGCTGTTACCCTTCCACTCCTCCAGATTATGCCTGAATAGCGTAAGATAAGTACTTTGCTTTATGTGGTGAATAAGATAATTCCAAAGAAGTGGTATTCTCTGTGATAAGTACCTATCTTTCCAACATGTTCTGTTCATGTTGCAGAAGAGATTTATATCTCTTCAGTGGGCGTTTATTCCTTATTTTTTTATTTTTTGGGGGCTTCAATTGCCATGGTGAGAATAGACCACAGGGCATGATTAGAGTTCATGAGATTAGTATTGTTTCAGTATTTGTTAACCAAGGGTGGTCTTCTTAGCACCTGCAATGTGCCCAGAATTGTCCCCTTCTGTAATCCATACATGGTTACATGTATTTGTAGCATAAGTATGACTGTAAATTATTTTTTATTAGTTCCTTTGCTCCTACTGCTTTCGGAGATATCTGAGTATCTTTTGTCCACATTGCTCTTGTTTTTGCTTGCAAATTTTTGTATTTTATGACTTTGTGATTCTCTGTACATAAGATTTTGTAATCACTGGGTGTAGCAATTTCAATAATCAATGTTATTTTTATATTTTTCCTATATTACTACATGTGGTTTTCTCACCTGTTTTTTTTTTTTGAAATGCTGGTTTTATAAACTTTATTATTCTCTATAATGCTTTGTGGTTCATGTTTCCAATGCTTCTCAGCTACTTCTAGTCTATTGTGGTTTCACTAACCCTAAAGCAACAGTCTTGCCACATTACTGTATCTTTCGGTATACAGACCCTCTGCCATGAGTGTATCACACCCAGCAACAAGATGTGTGACTGTTTCCAGTTCTTTTTACAACACAATCTGCATTTGTCTTTTTCTTCTACCCTTTCAATGGATTTTAATGTGTAAATAGTCCACTGCCCTGAGACACCCTTATTAGCCTTTACCTTTTGGTTTCAGTTCACCCCTCCTTAACCACTCCTGCATGAAATCTTGATCAACATGAGATTATTCCAGTAGATCTCTGTAATTGCCATTATATTTATGCTTTTCCGATTTTATTTGCTTTTTATCTGGTCCTTTTCCTTATATTTTTTTCTTTTAGTTTTGGTGCATTCATTTGCTGTCTTGATTTTTGTCTACTTCTGGTTTGCTTTCCATTCCTAAAGGATCTACTCAGTTTAGATTTAAAGAATCCAAGTTTGCACCACCTATGGACAGACATGTTTCCATCTTTAGGGAATGCATTCTTAAAGATCTGCATTTCAATATGCAATCTCCAAAGGTTAAATCTTGCAATCTAACCAAATCAGAAATATTGGCGCTTCAGGAACTCAGCAACAATAAAGAACTTGTCATTTTACCAGCTGACAAAGGGGGAGCTGTCATAGTGAAATACTGGCATAAGTATGTAGCTGAGGCACACACCCAGCTGGGAAATAATGTGTTTTATATGCTTATGCCTTTGGACCCAACGTCCAAATTCAAGAATGATATAGACATATTTCTGGATCTGGCAGCGGAAGAAGGTATTATTGATTCCAGAACTAGAAGGGAACTAATGGTGGATGAAACTAAATCTCAGTATTTGTATCTACTTCCCAAAATTCATAAGGATCCTATCAATCCACCAGGTAGACACATTGTTTCAGGCCACGGTTCTCTGACTGAACCCTTATCAGCTTTTCTTACCCAATATTTAAAACCTCTTCTTCCATTTATCAGATCCAGAATTAAAGATACAATGGAATTCTTGAATATTATTAAGGACACACAATTGGAACCTAGTTGGATGTTATTGCACACTGGACGTCACATCGCTCTATACCAGTATTCCACATTGGGCTGGGGTGGAAGCTGTCCACTTTTGGTTAGATAAAGTGGCCCTATATAAACCGGGTTTCAACACCTTCATTATATTCCTAATGGAGCATGTCCTAACAAAAAATGTATTCTATTTCCATGAAAATTGCTACTGGCAGCTGATGGGTACAGCTATGGGGGCTTCATTTGCCCCCATTTATGCTGATTTATTCATGGGCTACATAGAGGAACAACCAATTTACGATACTAATCACAATCTATATATTGACAATATGGATATTTGGTGACATTACCTTGGTGATTGCTGGATGGTGTGAAGGGGGGATGCTAGCTATACTGAAGAATTTGTCTCATATTTGAATGAGAACAAATGGGGCATACATTTCACATTGAACTACAATATTAATGAAATTAACGTTTTGGACGTACAAATTTCATGTCTAGCTGATCACACACTACACACTCAAGTTTTTTGGAAATTTCCACAATTTAATAGTTTACTGCATGCCTCTAGTCATCACCGCTGCCAAACATCATCCGCAGCATTCCCAGATCTCAGTTTTCAAGGATGAAACGTATTTGTTCTTCTGATTGGGCCTATAATCAGCACCAACAGGATCTAACTCAGCATTTTCTGGACAGGGGTTATAATAACCATCATAGCCAAACAGCTAGTTTTTGGGTGACAGAACAGGATAGGGACAAATTGCTTACATACAAAGCTTCATCACACCAGGTATCTGATACTAGTAACATTCAGTTGGTCACCTCATTTGGCAATAATACAAGTATCTTTCGGGATATTATTCAAAACCACTGGGACATATTATTAGCACATGACAAACTGGTGGAGGTTTTACCACCGAAATGTCTTTTTTCATATAGACGTGGGTGGACTATAAACTCCTTTTTGACCCATTATAAACATACTACACCCCCACAGACTGTACAGACCATTTTATTTGGTAATAAAATATTGGGTTGCTACCCATGTGGTCATTGCAGTTTTTGCACCCACATTTGTAAAACCAAGGAATTTACTAGTAAAAACAGTCCACACATTTTTGAGATTAGATATTTTGGTAATTGTAGCAGTGACTGGGTGGTGTATTTGGCTACATGTTTTTGTTCTGCATTTTACGTGGGCCAAACCTCACGTCCTTTTAAACATAGAATTAGCGAATATTTAAGTGATATTAGGAACAAAAGAACAACTAATGCCTTATATAAGCAAACACTCACTCATACCACTGCTAAATTTAATTTTGTAATGTTGTGTCTTTCGGCTTTTCCCGGTTGGGGGTCACCACAGTGGAACTCCGGTCTGCTAATGATTGGCAGTAGATTTTTACATGCCGAGTTGCCAGCTCTGATGCACAACCTTCAATGAAGGTACGCCCATTCACGCATGTCTCCACACAGAAGACGCTCTAGCTGAGAATCGAACAGGACAACGTCTTACTGTGAGGCAACAACGCTACCACATAATAGATAAAATTCAGGGATACAGAGGTAATAAATCTGGATGGCATTCCATACTCAACAATAAAGAATTAAGTTGGATTGTTAGACTAGGGGCATTGTTTAAGCCTGGCTTTAATGAATCCATTTAATGTTTCTAATCAATTTAGACTGTACCAATCAGCATGTAGTAGGATGTGCCTTTATTGTATATCTATATCTATATATATATATATATATATATATATGTATTTTTAACTGAATGTTACCAAAGCACTGAAGAAGGCTTTAGTTTTTTTGCCGAAACCGGTATGCTGCTATAGTTATTACACATTGGGGGGGATTCAGTAATCCTCTGTGTAGGATGAACGAAGTCCTACTCGGAGACTGCCATCTAAGAATTAGATGTCAGCGTGTCATGCATATGCATGAGGACGCGCTGACTCCACTCCCAGGCTAACATGGAGCATGTAGGAGTGCAGGGGGTGTGTCAGACTGCTGAGCAGTCCAAATATCCATGCCCCTGCAAGTGCCTAACTCTGCAAATGTCAGCATATATGAACGAGTCCACTCAAATGTGTATACCCCCAACACTACACTCCCCCACATTAAAAAGCCTTGTACAAATGAAATAAAATGTAAAACAATTTTTTTTATTATTCACCATATAGCTACCCGTATTTGTGCGTGTGTGAATGGGTGTGCCCATTGCTCAGCTACAGTTAGCAGTTTAGACATCGAAGAGGATAATAAACCACTTATGTGCAAATTAAGCCAAATAGCAATAGTGTAGTGGTAGAGCCTTCGCACAAAGAGGAGGCATTCCCGGTTCGAGTCCCACCACTCCCCTATCCTTTTTCAGTAGGAAATCCAAGCATAAAAATAAATCCTGACATTTACCTTTTAAATTATATTAAAATGCATCAAAATTACCTATGTAGTAGTGAACAATATTTTAAATATATATAAGAAAGTGAAACGGTCATGCATAATGATGAATGCGTAAGTAACCTATCTTAAGCAATGTGAAGCACTGCTAAGCAACGTTTACCAGTATTAAGCACATTTACCTTTTAAATTATATTAAAATGCATCAAATGACCTATGTAGTAGTGAACAATATTTTAAATATATATATAAGAAAGTGAAACGGTCATGCATAATAATGAATGCATAAGTAACCTATCTTAAGCAATGTGAAGCACTGCTAAGCAACGTTTACCAGTATTAAGCACATTTAAGAATAATTGCCCATAGCTAAGCACCACTTTAACTAGTGCAATATAATTGCCCATAGCTAAGCACTGCTTTAACTAGCACAATAGCTTTGCGTGGAGCTGTGCATCGCACCGACTAGCGAAAACCAAACATGTTTGCGCGGAGGTGCGCACCGCGCTAACTAGCAAAAAAGTTGGGCAACGTAGGGGAACGTCGAGCAATGTAGAGCAACATAGAGCAATGTCGAGCAATGTTGGGCAAAGTTGAGCAAAGTCGGCTAATCACAGCCACACCCCCTACTGGTCAGGCCAGTAGTAAAATAAAAAAAGCAATGACAGGTCTCGAACCTGGGATAGTGTGCACCATAATCACAGTACTAATCCACTAAGCCATGACAGCATTTGATGTTCATGGACTGTCAACACACACACACACATATATATATATATATATATATATATATATATATATATATTTATATATATATATATATATATATATATATATATATATATATATGAATCAAAGTTTGCCCAGTGCTAAGCAGGTGTGCACTCAGTTGAGAACTTTCAAATCCGGCCAATCACAAATAAGTGCAGGACATGAGGCATATTTGAGCTCCATAGGTGGGAATACTCGCCATAACTGGTTGCAGCTCCCATCTGCAGGCAGCAATGGCTGGTGTCGGAGAGGCCTCTCACTTCCGAGTACAACAGTGGGGCATTGAGGAGTCAAAACTGATGGTTTGGCTCCTCGTCCATCGTCATGATGCTAGACTCCTGCAGGGCCAGTTCCAGGGCATGGAATACAAATTGGAGGCCTGGAACCATCTTGCACATGAACTCACCAGTGACACAGGCATCCCTCGGACTGGTGAGCAGGTTAGACATCACCATGCAGACCTGAAGAGACGTAAGCAGGACCTACTGAACCAATGGATACAGGAAGCCCGTGGGATGCAAAATGCCCCACTACTGAGTAGGTAGCCATGGATTGAAGTATGTAAAGATTGCTAGTGTAGTCGATAGTATGGATAGGTATATGTCTCAATATCACTTCATTTACTTCACAGCTGCAGGTGTCCGTGCTGCAAATCAGCAAGCCTATGCAGATAGGCTGCTAAGGCTGTGCCACCAGGCAGGTTAGTAATTTTTCTGCATGTACTGTTATATAAAATAAGTGAGAGAGCCTGGCTAAAAGTGCCTCAGCCCAATAATAAAGGTATAATAAGGCTTGAATAACCTGTCTGCATGAACTGTTATGTAAAATAAGTGAGAGAGCCTGAAAAAGAGTGTTGTAACCCATTAATAAAGGTATAATAAGTCCTGAATTATCTCTCTGCATGTATTGTTATACAGAATAAGTGAGAGAGCCAGAAAAAGAGTGTTGTAAACCATAAATGAAGGTATAATACATCCTGAATAAGATGTCTGCATGCACTGTAATAACAAATAAGTGAGAGAGCCACTAGAAAAGTGTGTAATGTAATTAATAAAGGTATAGTATCTGTAGTGTGTCTGTGTCACTTTCTTTGAAATGTTGATGTACTCTTGCAGTATAGAAATAGTAGTGTTGTATTAAGCGATGTCAACCCACACTTGGGTAGGCCCATAGAAAGAGTACGAAGGGAGTGCCAGTATCTCTTAAGCATATATACAGTCCTCAACTGTAGTTTCAAGCCTGGCATGTATAGGTACATCTGGCGCATGAGTAGCTTGTAGTTGTGTGCACTGGAAATGTCAGTGTGCTGCTAGAAATGTAGGGGGATGTTAAAATATAACTGATAACATCACCTGAACACATTCAGATATGTAGACATATGAATATAAATAAAATATATAAATATGTAGCAGGAACATCTGTATCCTGGACAGTTTGTATAACAGATCCAGGTCAGGTACATAAGGAACTAGCAAAACACATCCCAAAATGTAATGGGCATTGCCTAGTGTAATAATACATGTAGGGGATATATATCTGCAGTCAATAGTAATGTAGTGTAAACTATAAGTTCATATACGTTGTTAATGGAGGTATCTTTTTACACCCTACTGTATGTGCATAAACAATGCAATTCCACACCTCAATGGGTATGTGTAATCTCATAAAATTTGTTGGGACATATGTCCTATTGGTTTATAAATATCTGCATAACTTTAATGCATGTGCCCTGTTCAAACATCACAATCTTGGTGGTCTGTTGCCACCATTCATTCCTGCATGCTGTTGGAATGTCAACTGTCGTTCAATATATGCATGTGTTATGCTTGCTGTTCAACTGTTGGAACTCTGGTATGTTGGGTTAATGGGAATATTACTGCATGCTGTTACAACTAATTTGGAATGCTGTTGGCTATATTGTCATTAAATTCACCTAAACACAGAACGTATGGGAAGGCCGGTCCCAGTGGACCCACCTGTCCCACCTCAGCTGGCGATGGCACCTGGCACCAGCAGGTCTGGTGCCCAGCCCGGGACCTCCTCCTCCATTGGCCCCATGCCACCTTTGGGTGGAAGCGCTGCAGGGGATGGGGCTCATTCCCCCCATTCAAGCGTCGCAAGAGGAGGGCCACCTGTCACCCTCCGAATGGTATGGGCTGTGGTGTGTAGGGAGATCCAGTGTTCAGTCGCTGATCCCCTATGCCAGCTCATGGCAAGAGTGGCGCGACTCATGGGTGAGCCTGCCTTTCCTATGCAGCCCCCAGCACAGCCACCCTCCGGGCTGTGAAGGTGCATTGGTGACTGCCCATGGGTGGGGATCTCAGTTCCACTGTTACCATCTGTGGGCTCATGGGCTTGCGATTTCCAAACATCCTTCCCCGTCAGTTGTGTTCACCCAGCCCATGTGTCATATTCCACCCCTGTATCCATCTTGTTTGTCTTGTCTGTTTACCTCCCCAACCTACCTCCCAAAACATGCCTACTCCCCCTACCCCACATTCCACTCTCACCTGAAAAAAAACTGGGCAATCTGCTCCCACAAAAAAAAATACACCCCGTACATAGCTGCCCATTTTGCACAGATGCTCGCTGGATACAGAAACTGAAATTCAATTGACAGTACAACATACTTTGTTGTCCTCACTCCTCTCTCAGGGGTGGAAGGTTTCAAAATTCCCTCCAAATTACTAGTATATGCACAGCTGTTGCTGTTAAAGAAATGGGCAGCTATGGACCTTCCCTACACCTGTCCTGCACATCCTGAGCTGTTTTCCTTACTGTCTTTCCCTCTTTGTGCCCTTTTTTCATCACTTTCCTATCTCCCCATTTTCTTTTCTTTCAAAGAAATGAGAGTGGGGGTTAGCGGGAGTAAGCACTTTTAAGCAGCAGTAAGCAGGTTTGAGCGAGTGTGCGCATGTGTGCGCTTAGCTAAGTATTGCTAAGCGTCATGCAAACCTGCGCAAACCCACGCAAACCTGCTTACAACTGCTTAAAAGTGACTTAGTCACCATGCATATGAGGGGCCTTGTTCTGCTCAGCAGCAAAATAAAATACCACTGTCAGTCTCGAATCCTGGACCTTGGACGCACTAGACTGCCTGAAGCACCACTAGGCCACAGTAGATATACAGCAGGATGTTGCTGAAATATATATATCATGCATCAGAATGTGTGAATGTAAAGGAAAGATAGGAATATCATAACACAAAACCTGTTCAGTGGAACTTTACCAGCAGTTGTTGTGGAATTGCATTACATAACTGTGATAACAGAACCAGACATTCTAGCAGTAAATACTGTTACAGCAGCACTTCACAACCCCCACACAGTATCATAGCAGGACAATCCCCACTCAAATGTACAAAATACTGATCTGTTCAAGATACAGCAAGGATTTAGGAAGGCATACTCAGTACTGGAATTGTCCAGTTTCATGAGCATCCTGTGATAATGTCAACAAAATAAAAAGCACAAACAGTGCAGAAGTGAGTACATTAATATCCACAGTATAACTGTTCCCAAACAGTTCATGTGCTAAATGAAAACATCGCAATAACTACATATGTATGGCAGCTAATTGTGGATGTTGTAAAGAAACTCCATACTCCCATGTATCTTGTGATAACATTTCTAGGGGTGAGTACAATTCTACACTGTCAACTGTGTACTGGAAGAGGCAACATTCAGGTCTGAGTACAACAAACAAATAACTGGCTACACCCTTAGCAATAGTTAGAAGAAGTATACCAACCTTCTGAGTTACACAACGGTGTCCACAGCAAACAAGCATGGTATCTACTCTGGAATTCTGAAAGGGCTACTCCTAACTGACCTAGCAATTTATAGCACTGGGTTGCTATGACAGTGAGTACTGCAAGTACCACACAGCAGGCTGCATGCAATTGCCAAATGCTGGCCACCAACTGGTACAGAGGCCATCACATGCACATGTGCAGATACCTATAAAAGCAGTCTGTACTTGCTGTCCACACATGCAATCATTCCATTGCAGGTACGGAAGGGGAGAGAGAGAGAGAAAAAAAGAAAAGAAAAAGGTGATGTGAAGTTAAGAAATATAACAAAAAGAATATGTTGAAAAAAAACAGTATACTGTCAACAGAAATAATATTGAAAAAATATATTGAAAAAAATCATTGAAATAAAATATATCTGAAAAAAATTTGAAAGAAAAAATAAAAAAAAACTGAAAAAAAAGTATTGAAAAAAATATTGAAAACAATATATTCTGAAATATACAGCTATTTAACAAAACTCTTGAACATTAAAAGAGATAGTGAAAGCTAAACGTATATTGGTAAAAAAAGTATACCAGGATATACGGCAACATATATGAACACATACAAAGGCAAGGTATGTAACAGCTATGTATTTACTGGAATGTAGTAGATGTAGAAAACTGCAAGGAACCACCACATTGGAAATATAATAATTTATTTTAACAAAGAACAAGCGCTTTCACGCACCACCATGGCGCGCTTTATCAGGTTATACTCATACATTAAAATTCAATCCTTAAATACAAAAAGCATTCCCAATTATTTAATCAACACATCAATTAAAGCAATCAAATTAGTTCACTTTTAAAAGCGATATAGCACCAAGATATAGCAGCAAGTTCTTTAAACGAGTAGAGCCACTAAAACATTCATAGCTTTGTTTATACATATGAAAACTATTAAGAAGAAGAAGTAAATCTTTCCAAATACATAAGTGAATTTCATAATTAAGCCTAAAGTGCCTTAATTCAGCATCAATATCAATATTAATTCCATATCGCATCTTAAAATATGAGCAATATAAAAACTACATCTATTTTGCACTGTCATGGATCCATATAGCAAAATTCAACCTGGAATGTATAAATATATATAGAATTATACAAAATATGCACTATAACAAGTTATTTAACCAATAGTGCAGTATATAATCAGTTCATCGCACTAAAATAAATAAATTTAATATATATATATATGTATATATATATATATATATATATATGAATAATAATAGACCAAATATTTATAAAAATCAATTATTTATAAGAATACTACATTTTTATTAACTTCATCAATTCATAATTCTAAAATAAATACTCTATGTAAAATAAGTAAAATGAAATAAAAATGAAGAACAAAAACTAAAACATAAGCCTATACAGTGTGTAGCATAATAATAAAACGAATAGGGAATCATCCATTCCCTAGTAGAGCCGGTCGAATACTAACTGCTGAATTCAGACCAGGTTCCACATGAGATCTAAAACTTAGTATCCACCTCAGTTCATTAAGTTCAAGGTTATCTATTATATTCCCCTCTCTTTTGTTCTTATGTACAATCTGAATGACCCTAAATTTAAAGGCATGCTGAGGGAACTGCTGGCAATGCTTAGCCAGCGCATTAGTAATGTTTCCCTTTCTTATGTCATACACATGATTATACATACGATCTTTAAGCTTCCTTGAGGTCATACCCACATAATATGCATCACATGAATCACAGGTAGCTAAATATATGATGTTAGTTGTATTACATGTGGCATAAAATGCAGCTTTAAAGATAGTATTTATGCCAGGAACCTCAAAGATTTGAGTCTTCGATATATACTTGCACATACTACATTTGGTACATGGATATGTGCCCTTCTTATACCATGATCTGATATCCAACTGCTGAATGTTCATATTTTCATTACAGAGTAATCTCTTAAGGTTTAAGCTATTACTAAACCTAAAGACTGGTCTTTCTCCTACTAACTGTGACAAAATCAGATCAAGAAGTAAAATCTTCCAATTATTCCGTATAATACCCAAAATGTGATCTATATCATTCGTATATTTAATATTAAAAGATAATTTCATTCTATTCCTCTTAAAATGCTGACTAAAACTTCCTTTTTTCACATATGTAGGAGTCTCTAGAACTGTTACAGTTAGATCATCCACTAAAGCCAGGGGATAGCCTCTATCAATAAAGCAACTTTTTTGATAGTCGACTAAACTAAGCATGTCCTCATGTTTACTGCAGAGCCTAGAAATTCTTGTTATTTGCCCTTTTATTACATTTCGAAAAATATAGCGGGGGTGCATACTGTCAAAATGAAGGATTCCATTCCTCCAGCATGGCTTTCTATATAGTGTTGTTGTAATTTTATTATCAACTTCTTTAATAAGAGTAACATCCAAGAAGTTTACAGATTCTAATGAATATTCAAAAGTAAACTTCAAAAATGAGGTTGTGGATTCCATATACATTATGAACTCATGTAGTGAGTCCACGTCATTATTCCAAAACAAGAGGATGTCATCCACAAAACGCCTGTATAATATTATGTTCCTAAACCTCTCCATTATCAAAGATAAATCTCCTTTCCCATTGGTAAATGACAAAGTTTGCATATGCATTTGCACAGGGAGTGCCCATTGCCACTCCCCATGTTTGTGCATAAATCTGGTCACAGAACAGAAAAATATTGTTGTTTAACACCATATCTAATAAATTACAAACTAGCATCTGGTCATTATTATCCAGTATGCCAGATGTATGTAAGCATTCCCTAATGGCCTCTAGGCCAAAATCATTCGGGATGCTTGTAAAAAGATTTTTTTATATCTAGTGTGACCATTAGAGTATTACTGTGCATGTTCTTACATAAGGAATCCTGTTCTAGATCGCGTATTAAACCATAGGAGTCCTTTAAAATTGTTGGAATCAACTTAACCGATGGTCCTAACTTGGTTTGTATAAATATTGAGGCATTTTCCGTCACCCAATGTCTGCCTGAAACTATAGGGCGTAAAGGAGGTGGATGTATCCCTTTATGCATTTTTGGGAGACCTTTAATTATTGGTATTAGAGGAGAGTCTATTAGCAAAAAATCATACAGGCATTTATCTATGCATCTACTCATTAGTAAATCATAAATCGTATCATGCACTTCCCTCACTAGACAATCTACCTTTGATTTGTCTATTATTTTATAGGCTGAATCATTGTTTAGCATATCATACATCAACTCCACATAGAAAGCGGTGTCCATAACAACCACCCCCCCTCCTTTGTCAGCGGGTTTAAATATAATGTCATCATTATTACGAAAATTATCTAGACAACATCTTTGAGTCATACTTAAATTAACATATATACCCTTATGCTTCTTCTCTTTATAGTATGCATAAAAATCAAGCTCACATGAGCGCAAAAAGCACTCAACCATATTATGCATAGGTGGCATAAATAAACTTTTTCTTTTACATATTTGAGATTCATACGTTAAGTCATTATTTGTAGAGTCAGAAAAAAGTACCTTGAGTGAAAGCTTTCTAGCAAAAAGGCGAAGCGCTATCAGCGTTTCCGAAAGCTCACTTCCACTAGAGGGAATAAAGGACAATCCTTTATTGAGTAGAGATTCTTCATCTGTTGTAAATTCCAAAGAAGTAAGATTAAAAAATAAAGTATTCAGTTCCTTGTTTTTCGCCGTGCCTCTGGCGTTTCGCCCGAAAATTTTCTCTTTCCCCTCCCTCTGCTTGTTGGCTTGACAGGCTCTGATCTTATCTGAGCGGGAGGTTTAAAGGGAGAGCAGCTGTGGTGTAACCATTTACCATATTGTTATTCAGCTTCGGTCTAGCTCCTAACAATTCATTAACTTTCAAGCCCTGTTGATTACATGGTAACGAAGCGTTAGTAGATGCTATTTCTTTATCCAAGGCATCGCCCATTGATTCCTTGCTTACACAAGGTTCATTAGATGTATCAGTGTGTGTTAATGACTCTACCAAATCTATTGAAAAAACATTGTCAGTATTAGTGGGCTCAGCTCCATTTCTGT
Organism: Protopterus annectens; assembly: GCF_019279795.1. NCBI lineage: Eukaryota > Metazoa > Chordata > Ceratodontiformes > Protopteridae > Protopterus > Protopterus annectens. The sequence goes on along the minus strand of NC_056743.1, from coordinate 1,429,942,244 downwards.
TGGCTCTTGGCCATACAAAAATCTGACCCAATTGAAAGTCCTGGTAGTCCCGTTTCAACTTTTTTAATTTAATTTGCTCAAGCTTATTACTATACAACGTGAGTTGCCTGAGCATATTATTAAGTTTGGAGACACACAGTTCACTTTTATATTTCTGCGTTAAGTTTTTATGCTCACCTTCTACCTTGGCAACCAGGTCCGATTCAATTGGAGAGAAGTACTCTATTAATAAATTGATGTATATTGCGCCAAACTCAATATTGAGCTGTTGCCATCTACGTAACAAGTCCGGATGGCTATCCCCATAGCTTGGCATGCACAGAACTCGCATGCCACGCGGAATTACTTTAAAATGAAGACAAGCCTCCATGTGCCTCCTCTGCCATATAAGCCGATGAAGCTTATATAAATCATTCTCCAAAGATCTCAATAGACCATAGAAGTCTTGTAGATTCTCCGTGTCATGTGTAGCAATAGATTGAGTATTAAAGTGGTGGTCCAAGTTAAGCAAAGGATTCACCTGTTGGTGAAATAGATTATTCCAGTCCTCGGTACCGCTTGTACCTGCTGGATTGTAGTCAAGCTCTATATTGAGTGAGTCCATCGTGTGTTGGTCAGCAAAGCAAATGAATAATAGTAGTAGTAGCAACAAGCAAAGAATGACCATCCAAAGGTTCCTTCCAACGCCAAACAGATGAATATGTAGAAAACTGCAAGGAACCACCATGTTGGAAATATAATAATTTATTTTAACAAAGAACAAGCGCTTTCACGCACCACCATGGCGCGCTTCATCAGGTTATACTCATACATTAAAATTCAATCCTTAAATACAAAAAGCATTCCCAATTATTTAATCAACAAATCAATTAAAGCAATCAAATTAGTTCACTTTTAAAAGCGATATAGCACCAAGATATAGCAGCAAGTTCTTTAAACGAGTAGAGCCACTAAAACATTCATAGCTTTGTTTATACATATGAAAACTATTAAGAAGAAGAAGTAAATCTTTCCAAATACATAAGTGAATTTCATAATTAAGCCTAAAGTGCCTTAATTCAGCATCAATATCAATGTTAATTCCATATCGCGTCTTAAAATATGAGCGATGGATATGGAATAATGGAACAATATGGAATGTAGTAGATGTTAATGAAGAGCACTCTATATAGTTTGAATCATCCATATGTGGCAGCAGTACGTATCAATGCACAGATGCCCTGCATAACCACTGGTATGGGGAAATTAGTGTGTTGCTGTGTGCAGTGGGATGTGATGGTGAGATATGTAGTTCAGCATTAAATGTCACACATTTGATCCATGTTATCTGTGTTCTGTACAGTAGTGTGTACAATGTCTGTTTGGGGTAGTAGCCCATACGGTTATGCAAACATGGATGTGACAGAGTAACAAATGCAAGATAGTCATATTAATGTGCAGCTTAGTACTGGCAACATCTGTACCAGGCTAGTATGCTAATTCAGCATTAGCATCTATGTATACCCCCTCTAATATTACTGTGTGCTCACATGTGACACCTGTTCATGTTGCAGCAAGGCCCAATAGGTCAGCTGTGAGGTAGATGTACTTACAACAGTGTGGTCCTTGTGTGTGGATGGCACACACATATGGAGAGATCTGTCTGTGTCAGATATATTAGCATCTGTACATGTGCATTGAGCAAGGGACATACTTCAACTGTTTGTGAAAGGTGGATATATACATGTTGCTGAAGGATGTTATGTGCATATATCTATGTAGGTTGTAGTGTGTGGCACACCAGACAGCATACAGTGTTGGTATATGACATGTGGTGGTTAAACGCTGTTGGTATGGTTCATCAGGTTTGCAGTGTTGCAGACAGTGAGGCCTGATAAAGCTACATGGGCTGAGAACACCTTCAACGCATTCTGCACAATACTATGCAATGTTATGACATAACTGTATACATCACAACCTTCCCATACTTGATATACCCACTATGACAGGTGGACTGTATATGTGCCTATATATATATATATATATATATATATATATATATATCTATATTACAGCAATGGATGTTCATATGTATGTGTGTATACATATATATATATATATATATATATATATATATATATATATATATATATGGATCTACCTTAGTAGATCGACATGTTAAAAGAGCAAACACGAATTAACCGGCCAAAGATGCAAGTCACTTCACGGCGCCAGAAGATCGACAGTGCACAAACACGACATCGCATACACCACACATCATACCAACAAACAAAACAAATCCCTATCCAAAACCCACACACACAACACAAGCACACCAAAATCCTTACAAACAAACACTAACCCATACATACACAACTATCTACAACCCTAACCCAAACCCTTACCCTAAGGTCCATCACTATCGCACTCACCTAACCCGCGCCCTAACCCTAACTCACTTATCCCACCCCTACCCCTACAGACCACCAACATCGCACACTTACCTTACTCGCACTCTAACCCTAACTCACTTATCCCACCCCTACCCTACAGACCACCAACATCGCACACTTACCTTACTCGCACCCTAACCCTAACTCACTTATCCCACTCCTACCCCTGCAGACCACCAACATCGCACACTTACTTTTCTCGCACCCTATCGTCCGTCACTACCGCATACTTACACATCCTTTCTCCACAGCAGTGTTCTCAGCGTCGGTGTCTTCCTCCGTCGGTCTTCTGCCTTGTCGATCTTCTGGCGTCGTAAAGTGACTTGCGATCTTCTGGCGTCGGTTAATTCGTGTTCGCTCTTTTAACATGTCGATCTACTAAGGTAGATCCATATATAGATATATATATATATATATATATATATATATATATATATATATATATATATATACACACATATATATATATATATATATATATATATATATATATATATATATAGATAATATATATATATATATATATATATAGAGAGAGAGAGAGAGAGACAGGGTCATAATTACTGCAACAGATGCCTGGTGACAAAGCCATGGACTCAAGCTCAATGTTGACACTGTATTGGCATCCCTCCTTGCAAAGGCTCAGTACCCATGAACTACCACATGGGTGGTAGTCTACTCAACACTGAAGGTGTGATAAGAGACCATGGGATACAGGTGGACAGTAGTCTCCCCTTCGATAGTCACAGTGTCACACTAGTCATGTAATCCATCTATGTGGCACACATCATCACAAAAGGTGTGTCATCCAGGGAATAATAGGTCAGTGTTCCCCTCTACACCACACACATAAAACCTGGTATAGAGTACAATACCCCATGTGGTATGTACCTCACAAGACATCTACAGCAAGAAGAAAGGACACAGACATACCTCACAAAGAGTGATACCGGTGTCAAACAGATACCCTATGGAGACCGTCACACAAACCCACAACTAGACTGTGACGCATACCGCCTACCCAGAGGTGACCTCTGACTGACATACTAAGCTACGTCAAACCCAGATCTGTCGAACATGCTCCATGTAAACAGATCACAATCTGTACGAGCTACATGCTCTAGGGACCAAAACCCTTTGACCACAATAAACAGCACATGCTGGAGGGATAGATTCATATCTCAGAGACATCCCATACTCTGGAACTAATCAACTATCCATAGCAAACAAAACTCCTAATTAGCAGTCATTATAAATAATCATGGAGATTGTATGGGAGATAGTGAAATAGTGAATACACCCAGGCAATCACCTCAGTGTCTCTGCTTGACTGGGCCACGTGTAGTTTAAATACCTGTGTGTCAGAGGCCAGGGTAGCATATGGCTAGAGTTCTACAGGCCCTAGGGCCAATAGCCTCTTACCTACCTATGAAGAGATACACACTCACATGTACTGGTTGCAATAATTGATATGTGAGGTTGACTGAGTGTGATGGTGAATGTGTTGGTGAATGTGTCAGAGTTCGGTATATGTGTGATAGCTTAGTGGGAAACTGTCTCAGTCATGGTATTATGTGTCCCAGCTGTGATCTCAGCAAAAGATGTGTATGCAATTGTTAGGCAGAAAAAGCAGTATGCCATACGGTCTGACATAGTCCCTTTTTGTCGACTGGGGTGTCCATGGCCTAAAGCAGTACATGTATGCATATTGGGTATTACTGCTGGTGAATCCAACTCTGCTATGAACTGTAGTACTACCTGAACCTGTATGCCTAAACAGCACAGTATGGTGTACGTGCACATTTATTGGAACCACTGTTATTTGTGTTCCCTGTAGTCCTCACAGATTACATACCTCAGGCATAAGGTCTGGTAACTACTGACAAACAGTACTGTACGGCACACAGGTAAAGGTCACCTGGGTTGCCATACCTTTGTGTCTGTTATGTATGTCTGCTGTGTGTGTGGGTATGCCTGTACCATGTCCTCGGTCATATGTGTGTTACAAGATGTAACTGCGTATCTAGCAACATGTATAGTCTAGTACAGCAGTATGCCACCTATATTAATGAATGTGCACATATGTTAGACAGGGTTCCACCATCAACGACTAGTGTGGTATACTGGTAATACTGTCAGTGGACTTTACATTCATTGCAATAGATTACATATTTCTTGATGCATTAGCATGATATATACCTCCTGTGGCTAGGTGGTGCATTGTGTCACATACAGTGTGCCATGTACTGTTGTATAGTCTTACATAGTGTTATAACTTTGTTGCTGTGCAAAACATGGTTTGATATATAGAGTGTGCCAGGCGCTGTCAGGTATCTGTGTGTTGAGAACTGATATGTGGTATTGAAAGTGTGTATCTTCTGACAGCCACTAGGGTGCTATATATGGCAGTTAATTTATATCTGTACTTTAGAATGTTACGTGTGCCACATGACTTGCTCACACATATTGTTTAATTGTCTTCCAGGGTAATGTCCCACCATCGTAACCTGGCATATAGCATGGCAGAGGAGGAAGCCATCACAGCGAGCCTGGTGCAGCACTATGCACTGCTGTTCTCCAGAACCAGCCAGGACCAGCATGAGAGGGCTGCGCTGTGGCAAGAACTTGTCCATAGGGTAAATGACATAGGCATGCATAACCGGACATATGAACAGGTATGCCATCACTGCAGTGATTTAATTAGACATGTCCGGCAGCGTGCATCTGATATCCACAGACAACAGCTTGCCACAGGTCGGGGGGTAGCCATCCATCCCCCCCTCACCAGAGTGGAGGAGCTGCTCCTGAGCCAGGTGACTCCTGGCCAACCACAACAATTAACATGTATCATCATGGAGGCCGGAGCCACCCAGCAAGTTGACATGGAGCGTGCAGGTAACATGGCATAGCTGTAGAATACTGTTACCTCTATTGGTAGAGCATGCTTATGTGAGATGTGTACTGTGTAGTTAGACGATGTGGTGCCTAGTGTTGTGCAATACTAATAATTAGGAATATAATCTGTAGGCCTGTGACTGTCCACCATTGTACTACTGTAAGATTGCAAACACACAATAGCAATGCCACAGTTGTTGCCACTGACAAAGTGTCTGATATCCTTGTAGGTCCCTCTGGTGTGACAGCAAGGCAGCAGAGCCATGATGGTGTGTGTGGCATACCTTTCATATTGCTAATTAAAAGTGCATGTCATAGGTGAGGTGTAGGCTCACGTAACACACCTACGCATAATGCATGCTGTGCATGTTTGCTGTGAGACTATGCACATCCTAGTAATGTGGATAGCTGCCTAAAACACATACAATACACAGAGCATCCCACACAATTGTGGCAACACTGTAGTGGACATCGGATAGACAGAGTCGACACACATGCACACAACATACACACCTTTGTCATACACAATACACGTTAATGTGCTACACATGGCTTATTCAGACACCCACTGTAAGGTCACACTACAGTATCCCAAACCTCATCCACACAGCACACTTAATATACCTGAGGGGTAGATGCCTCACATGTGGCTGTGTAACACTCTTCAACACATAACACATTCATGTTAGGCAATGCCCCCTATTGGGCACCTCACAAACCCATGTAACAACTGGACGTGAAATGATGCATGTAGCCATGGTACTTCAGTTCAGGTACAGGGTGCTATGTGCCAGTCTGGCACACATTAGTAGCCTTGAGTGACCACATGATGCTGCATGATGATGGCTCATGGTACTACACCCCATCCAGTTGCAGTGGCCACAGTAATACACATACCATGATTTGCTATGCACCTCAATGTTGTGTGTGTGCAGACATATGCACCTATATGCAATATGCATAGCAATCCCCATTTGTAGAAAGTGACACACATATGTCTTGTAATGCTATGGGGTGTATAGGTCACATGACACACATTGTGTACGTGTGATGTTTCATGTTACAGTTGTGTGGTAGCATGCCATGTCATGGCTGGCACTGGCATGTCCACAATATGTCCTACACTCACCATAACCACTGTGCAATGGCTATGTTGAGCAATGGTATTTCATCAGGTATACATGCACCACTCATCCTGTGTGCATACATAGCATGTATGTGCTACAACTGTGTCCACAATCATCTGCTAAAGACACAGATGCTCTAATCAGAAATAGATATCTATGTGACACACTGATACACATCCAGACATGGTATGTATACCTGTAACTGATGGTGCACAGGACATTGCAGGGCTTTTAATACCTGCACAGCAATGTTATGTCCATGTACACATTGCGTTCCAGGGTGAGGCCATTCACTGAACAAAACACACATGCATCAAGGCCATGTATACTGTTATTAGCAATGACTGTCTACACTCACACTTCATGCTGCTGAGCAACACACATCCTGCATGCTGTCATGTTTGATATAAATGTTTGGCTTGTGATACTGAACCCCAACATCACACGCTATTGATTATGTTCGGGATTGCTGGTGGTGTGTGTGTGTGTGTGTGTGTGTGTGTGTGTGTGTGTGTGTGTGTGTGTGTACTAATGAGGAGTGTATTTGTGTGCATGTGTTCATGTGTGCATGTGTGCATGTGTTCATGTGTTCATGTGTACATGTGTGCATGTGTGCATGTATGCACTTGTTCATGTGTTCATGTGTTCATGTGTGCATGTGTTCATGTGTACATGTGTACATGTGTTCGTGTGTGCATGTGTGCATGTGTGCTGACATCATGTACAGGTTGTAAAGTGTGTTTCCTGTCTCCCTCTCACAGGTGCTGATACTGGGCTGGTTCAATGCAGCAGGGAAACTGATGTCACTGAGCATGATAGTGACAATGGTGATAGGTGTGTTGAGGCACAGGCATGTTTTCCAGGGTCTATCACTGGGCCACCAATCGACACTACACAAGTGTCCACCTCATCCATGCACACAGTCATACTGCCAATACATCCGTCACCAATGCCCTTAGCAGAGGGACAGCGTACAGCCGGCATTGGCCAGGACAGTGTGGTATCCATGGCACATGCATTCCAACACAGTAGCCATACCCAGATGTGTGGAAGGGTACCACATAGGCAGATGTCCAGGGGTTCTCATCGGAGCACTGCTGCCCAACATCCCACTGGCAGACGTGCCACAGGTCTAAGTACCTCACACATGTTCCAGGCTGTCATGGAGGCACAGGCACATATGGAACGGTACACCAGACAGGGACTGAGGGCACAAAAGGCACATAACACCACCATAATAGACAGTATCCATGACCTAGCTGGTGCCATTTGCAATTATACTGAGGTCACTGATAGACGTTGGGGAGAGACACTAGATGTCCTCCGCAATGTCAAGTCCATGTGTCAGGACAGTGCGGGATGGTTGAGTTGTCGACGTGGACGTATGCCAGCAACATCAGCAGCTGGCAGTCACTGTGGACGTTCCTCAAGCAACAGCTGCTCACATAGTGCCAGTACCAGCCCCAGCAATGTTGTGGGTGAGCTGTCCATAGAGCGTCCTAAAAGACCACGTGCATGTGGCTCTGGACAGTCCCAGCAGGGACCTGGGTCCAGTGTACATCCATCTACCTCTGGGGATAGTACCCAGTCTGGCTTGGTACCTGATAGTGTCAGTAGCACCCCTGCCAGGCACAGGTACCGTATCCGTGGCCAGAGATGGTGATCTGTAAAGCCTCGCAGGTACAGTCCGTGGCTGCCCCACAAGTACCCATATGTGGCAGCCACATGGTGGAATTGTGTGCATGCAGACACACACACACATACTCCAGACACCTAGGGCTAACACATACACACACACACATTACATCAACATTGGCCCATACCATTATTCTTGCCTCACACACACACACACACACACACACACACACACACACACACACACACACACACACACACACATACATGTTGATTGGATGGCTCACTGTAGGCCTCTGGCAGACCAACAACACACCCTGTGCATATGATGAAACCTGTGCCACCTCCTGTCATCTGTAACATCGATGCAGGAACAGCCTACCATGGTGCTGATGCACAGGGTGTCTTTATAGCAGTATAGCAATGTTAGCATGTTGTCAGCAGTAGAGTGTAATGATATGCTTGAAGGTGTAGCTGAGCAGGCATGATGCATTAAAGCTATGGTTGTCATTGTAGTGTTGTTTACACCAGTGTTAGTTCCAATTGTATATTGTCTGCCCACGTGCCACTTGGCTGATGTGTGCAGTATTGGCAGCATGTATTAGAGAGTGGACAGTATGTGTGGGATGTGTGTAGGACATATTTGCAGGTGTACAGTTGTGGAAATGGTGGAGGTGCACTGTCTGCATGTACGTGCATAGTGGACACATGGGCAGAGTGACATGCTCTGTATTACACAGTAACACTCCATAGTTTCTCTTGGTGGCCAGTATGCATTGTACTACACACATTTTGGAACCTGACTACACATGTGTGTATGACATGGTTTGACACTGTGCTGTGGGTGATACTGTTACTATCTGTCGTTGTTTCGCATTCTGGTAGTATACATGACTGCAACAGCCTGACCATAACCAATCGTTAGCTGATGTCCTGACAACTGACACACAGATGCAGGACACACAGCAACATTTGGATCCTTCAGGTACTATACTATGCCAGTAACCAGTGGTATTCAGCTGCACCCATTACTGAGACCACTCCTGTTTGGCATATGGCTCTCTTAGGTACAAGCAATCACAGTAGGGGTATGTCTGTCCACGTGTGCTAATGCATACTGTGGCCTATACTGCATTTTCCAGGTGACACACACATGCTCCACAAGGGTATCATACAGACAGATACCTGTTGTCAAACCCATGCTGTAAAGCTATAGGCGAAACTAAGCGTAGTCATCCACCTTTACGGAACATAGTATCCGCACAGTACCACATTCGTAGTAGCCACCAACATCATGAACAGGTACTGATGTGTTCATGCAACCTAGTGTTACGTCATCTCTCCTTTGATAATCACATTCCCTAAGGTATTTTGGAATCCCTCGGTGGATCACATAAGCAATCAGGGGTCTGCATGCATGTCCACAAAGGTTGTTGTACACCTATAATGCATAGTCATCATTGACAGACTCTGCTGCATTTGAACAGGTCTGACATATACCTCGGCCATAAACCCTCAACACACAATTCAATAGAAACCGTAATGAGTGTGTGTGACACGGATGACCTAGACCAGGCATCACTGCAGTGGCTGGCCTTGTCACAAGCATACAGATGTGACCTAAGGTCTGTGAAGCAGCAGCACAGTTTGGCAAAGATGCCAACTGTGTACTTGGATAAAGCAGGGTTCCCACACATGCAATACTTGAGGTGACATGTACGTATATGTATTTGCCTCATAGCTACCTCACATGTGCAATGCCTACTGATATGTCATACGTTAGTAAAAGCAAAACCCCCAACACATTGACCAACACTGTCACACACGTCGCACACACACTCACCAAGTGCAGGATTCAAACCCCTACCTAACTAATTCATGATACTAGAGGAGTACACATCAACATGTCATGCTGTACACATTACTGGGAATCATCTTTTCCACAGGTATATTTGTAGGATGGTGACATAATCAGACTTGACAAAGAATAGTTTACCACTTTTAAGGTGTTTTGCTACTCCCCTAAAAGGCTGCTCCTTCCCAAGGAGACCACACACAAACACACACAGTTGTCAAGTGCAGGATTCAAACCCCTACCTAACTACTTCATGATAATAGAGGAATATGCATTACCACGACATGCTATACACATTATTGGGGGTTCTTTTTTCCACAGGTATATTTGTAGGATGGTGACATCATCAGACATGACAAAGATGTGTACACTACTTTTAAGGTGTTTTACTACTCTCCAGAAAGGTTGTTCCTTTCCAAGGAGATCACACATGCACACACACACACCCACACTTGTTAGTTGCAGGATTCAGACCTCTACCTAATTACTTCATGATACTAGAGGAGTACACATCAGCATGACATGCTATACACATCAATGGGGTTTTATTTTTCCACAGGTATATTTGTAGGATGGTGACATCATCAGACATGACAAAGATGTGTATACCACTTTTAAGGTGTTTTACCACTCTCCAAAAAAGGTTGCTCCTCTTCAAGGAGATCACACACGAGCACACACCTAACTACTTCATGATATTAGTGGAGTATGCATTAGCATGACACGCTATATACATTACTGGGGGTTATTTTTTCCACAGGTATATTTGTAGGATGTTGACATCATCAGACTTGACAAAGATTGGTTTACCGCTTTCAAGGTGTTTTACGACCCTCCTAAAAGGTTGCATTTTCCCAAGGAGACCACACACACACACACACACACACACACACACACACACACACATACACACTTGTCAAGTGCAGGATTCAAACCCCTACCTAACTACTTCATGATACTAGAGGAGCACACGTTAACACGACGCGCTATACACATTACTGGGGGTTCCTTTTTCCACAGTATATTTATAGGATGGTGACATAATCAGACTTGTCAGAGATTAGTTTACCACTTTTAAAGTGTTTTACTACTCTCCAAAATGTTTACGTCTTCCCATGCAGACCACACACAAACACACACACTTGTCAAGTGCAGGATTTAAACCACTACCTAACTACTTTATGATACTACAGAGGTACACATTTACATGCCGCGCTATACACATTACTGTGAGTTATCCTTTCCACAGGTTTATTTGTAGGATGGTGACATCATCAGACTATACAAAGTGGGTTACATTAGGTGACAATAGGTGGGCTACACTGGGGGAATGTCTACACACTTTGGCCATGTCATCATCAAAGGGGTGTGTACTATCTACCTGTGTCCCCAGGGCCATAATGACTTTCTCCGTACATACTGGATTACCACCTATGTGGTAATTTGTGTGCACTTTGTTGTACCCAAATGGGATGACTATGCATTCTTTGGCATTCAGCTTGAGCCCATTGTTTTGACGCCAGGTATCTGTCTCTGTAAGACACTTCTAGAAGATGTCTGTGTTAGCCATGCAGTTGGTTATGGACCACAGTTACCATTCATCTGCAGACCTGTTCAGCCAAACACCTCCCATGCTTGCCTCTACCTCTGAGCAGTATCTACTGAACAGGTGGGGTCCCAGGACCAAGACCTGTGGGATGCCATTTGTGACTGGCTTAGAGTTGGACATGGCACCAACAACTCTGAACATGTTGTTTGATCTGTGAGCCACCTGGCCACCCATCCTGTGACGTAGCTGTTAATGTTCCAGCTGGTATGCTTGTCCATGATGACAGAGTGGGAAATGGTGTGTAAAGCCCTTCGTGAGGTCTGGGTGGGCTGTGTGGACTACTTTCACCTCCATCTATGTCCTTGGTAACTGTTTGAAATAAGTCAGGTAGGTTTGGGAGCCAGGATCTGACTTTAACAAGGCAAAGTTGTGCATAGTACAGTGTCTGAAGGTCTTCAATGCCTCTGTTTATGGGTTCCATGACAATTTGCTCAATAGCTCTGTAGACCAGGCTGAGTAGACATATTGAGCAATGGTGTCTATGTTCTGTTGTGGCACCCCCTTTCTGGAGCTGGATGACTGTTTGTGTATGCCATTCTTTGGGTACATAGCCTGTGGTACGCTTGTGTCTGGACAGTGAATGTGAGTGAGGGTCCAGTTCCTCATGGGATTAGTGTATGACACAGCCTGGGACACCATCCAGACATATTGATGCTATGTTCTCAGCTTTGGTGAGGGCTGTCTTTACCTGCATGTCCATGACGTCTGGGGCTCTGCATCCTTCTGTGCTGGACACAGGCCCTTTTGGGGTTGATGGGGGATGTTTACACTGAATGTGTCCCCCTGATTGTGGGCAATGATAGTTGGTTTGGTGTTTTTCTTTAGTTTTTTCAGTAGCTGACAGCATATTTAGAGGTCGACACCTACATGTCTGGTATAGATACCATAGGCTTTGTGGTTGTCATTCTTACATTCCTTGGCTATTTGTCTTTAAAAACTGTCCTTGGATTATTTTATGAGCGATCATTGTTTCATCCTGATAATGATCAGTGATGCGTTTCCTTTAGTGAAGTTGGCTCTATCATGTGTTCGTTTCCTCCTTCTGTTGTCTAGCTTATTTATGGGCAGCAACCACCTGATTGTTGTCTTGTTTTTGGAGGTGTGCAACTTGGTTTTATTTGTGATGTCTCAATCCATGCATCCCTGTAGATGCTCATAGGATGCACTTGTAAATGAGTCTGCGGTTTGTATACCATTATCCTATAGCAGGAGGGCTTTGGAACATTCCACTTTGGTCTTGGGAAGTGTGCAGTTTGCTTTTGCAAATGTCTTCACAGTGGTTTCATTGACTGGGTGGGGGGCCGGATGTGGATGTCCAGTGTGATTACTTCATGATCTGATATTACTAGCGAGGGGTTTATCTGTGTAGTGGAACACTGGTACCCCATGTTGGTGATGATCATGTCCAGTATGTTATCACCTCTAGTGGGCATGGTGACCAGCTGTTCCAGGGTGCTAGGGTTTTTAAACTCTAGGAAACATTGGCTGAAGGACGTTATACATGAGTAATTCCACCACTCACTGTTTGGGTAGTTGTAATCTCCTCATATAATGGTGTTGGATAGGACCTTTATACTTTCCACTGTTCTCCGGAATACTGAGTGAGGTTCCTGAGACAAGGTACATGATCTGTAGCAGGCTACAATCTGATGGGCAGCTTTGGTCAATGTTACTTGCACTTGCATGGTCTCCAAGGCCTCATGCTGTGCCACTAACCTGAAGGTGTTGGTATCCATGGGGTAAATGGGTACACCCCTTCCTTTTGTATTTCACTCGTGGTTTTGGGTCCAAAGGTCAGAGGGATTGAGTGTTTTACATGGACCATATCCAACAGCTCTGTGTTTGACATTACTTTGTATGTTAGGCAGTGAACACCTCTGAGTGGGCGATATGCAAGGGAGTACGTATGGAGCATTTTGAGATGGTCTGTGTATGGCATGTATTTCAGGCCGCTAATGCTCTTTGTGTGGTATTGCTGCTGGCTTTCTAGTTGTTATAGTTGTCTTGTGAGGTACATAGCAACAGTGGCATTGTACTCTATTATAGTTCTAGTGAGTGATGAGTGGAGGGGAACATTGTCCTCTTCCATTCTGCATGAGACACATTTTGTGATGAGGTGTGCCACATGGGAGGGTTTCCTGACTACTGTGGGAATGTGATTAGCACAGTCGTATCCACTGTCCACCTGTGACCCAAGGTCCCTTGTCACACTTTCAGTGTGAAGTATACTACCACCCCTGTTGTAGTTCTTGACTACAGAGTTTTTAACATAGGGGATGACAATGCACCTTTTGGCACTTAGCTAGAGCCCATGGCTTTGACAACAGCCATATGTCCCAGTGAGGCCATTTTGTAGGATGTCCACATCTTTTGTGTTTGCCATTATGGCTCCTGGTTTGCAGTCCTCTGGTAAATTCACCTGCCACAGACCTGTCATGTTAATGTTTACTTCAGGGAAGTAGATACTACACAGCCTGGGAAGTTATCTGGTCCCATGGCTGCTGTGATACTGGCTTTGGAGAGTATTTATTACCTGTGCAGCCATGATGACAGCAAATTTGCAGTCTTCCATTATGGAGATGTGCTCTTTCATGGGTGTGAGGGGGGTACAGTTAACAGTGATCCTATCTGCCAGGATGTTGGCAATATCAGTTGGCTCTGTATATTTACTGCCATTGAGCTCTAACTCGGAACAGATCTGACTGTAACCATGACATGCACCTGTCTGTTGGGCAGAGATCTCCTGAGTAGACAGTATGCCACAGGGTACAGATTGGGTTACTTTCAGTCTTGTTACATGGGGTGGCTATTTGAGGCCAGTAATCCTCTTGTTAAGGTACTTCATTGGTCTTTCTAGCTGATGAACATGCCTAGTCGGATTCATCGCAAGTGTGTTGTGGTACTCTCTGACAGGTCTGATGACTGCTGACTAGTGGGAACATCCTTTGACCTACGTGCACAGACCTTGGCAGTTTGTGTGAGCACATAGCATGATTTTCCAACCACTTTGTGAATGTGTTTCTGAAAGTAGAGATGACTATCCACATTTGTCCATAGATACCTAATTATTACATCCATATTTAGCCTGTGTGTGAGCATGCCCAGTATGACCTTTCAGTATGTTGCTGCCTGACATTTGGTTTGTTTCTTTAAGTGTGTGAGCATGCCCAGTATGACCTTTCAGTGTGATGCTGAATGAAATCCACTACATTTGTTGGAGTGTGTGAGCACGCCCACTATAGACATTTATACTATATGTGTATGGAAAATCAAGTTGTATTTTTACAGCAGGGTTCACCTTTGTGTCATAGATCAACAGGGATCATGCTGTGCCTGCAGGGCATCCATGCAACACTTTGCATAGACTTACCAACATTTCTACATACAGGGGGAACAGCTATTCTTTGTACATTTCTACCCGGGGGCACACCTGATTGTTACTGTGGGTGTACATAGGATGTGGGTTTCACCTGACACTTATACACAATTGCTATGCCTGCACTGCTATGTACAGGACATCATTTCAGTCTGTACTGTTGCCTATCACAGTGGCTTGAGGCATACTACTGTACTACAGATGTTGGCGTCCAATGTCATGTGTATTGCACTGCGACTTCATAGCCTACACAACCCACATCACACCGCCTAGCCTGATGTTCTTGGTCTGCATAGGCATATGGGGGAGGTTACCCATTTGCCTCTTTAGGGGGCATGTTACTGTATTTCTTTGTGTTTGCATTAGTGTACAATTGTCCTACTGTGTCTGTACCACTGCAATGCTATCATGGTTTAGTGGTTCAGTACTGTGACTATAGTGCACAGTATCCTGGGTTCGAGCTCTGTCATTGCTTTTTTATTGCCATGCTGGGCAGACCAGACTGCTTAAGGAACAGTACAGCAGATATGAGCATGTTTAACTGACTTTGCTCAACTTTGGCCAACCTTGCCCAACGTTGCCCGATGTTGTGCTAGTTGGCACGAGCAATTTTGTTTACATATACTAGATATTGGAAAAAGCTGCTTAGCACTGCTTTATTTTGCTTAAAACATGGCAATCATGCCTCAGGTGGTGCTGCAGGGCTGCCTATGTCGGATGCACATACTACACTCGCTATACATGTTTGGAAACAGGTGGTGTCATGTTATGCATCCCTATTATTTTATGTGTGAGTCAGAGGGAGGTATCATTTACAGGGTTCCTACTGAGCCAGTGTATGTGCTATGCATTGCCTCTTTGCCAAGGCCAAGGCATACTGGGCATGCCTCCTTCTGCCTACTGGGGCAGGCTCAGGTTGTTCCTCCTCTGAGTCACGCTGTGCCTGTGCAGGCCTTGGCAATGGTGGGGGGCTGTTTGGCCCTGCCCCATGCTATTCCTGCTGCAGCTGTTTTTGCAGGATCATATTGTATAGCATGGCACATACCATGACAATTTGGATACATGTAGTTGGTGAGTACTGCAAAGCTCCACCAGATATGTCCAGGCAACGGAACCGTGACTTGAGCATCCCAAAAATACACTCTATTACATTTTGTGTTTGTGCGTGTGCCTCATTATGGTGTATTGTTCAGGTGTGTGTGCATTTCTGATGGGTGTCATCAGTCAAGGCTCCAGTACTTATCCAGCATCTCCCACTAAGTGACCGTCAGGGATGTCCCCATTGGCAAATGTCTGGTACAGCTGTGACAGATGCTAGATATGGGAATCATGGTAGCTTCCAGAGCAGCCAGCATACACATTCAGTATTATGCCCTGGGCATCACACAAGACCTGGCAGTTGATGGAGTGGAAGCCCTTGCAGTTGATATAGGCCCTACCCCACTCACCGGCTGGTGCTTTGATGTGTATGTGCATGCAGTCTATTGCACCCACTACCTCAGGGTATTTCGCTATTTGATGGAAGATACGCATGTTGCTGGCCAATACCTCATGGGAATTGGGGAAATATACATGATCCCTGACATATGCTGACATGGCATTCAGGAACTGGTGCAGTACCCTGGATGCTGATGCCTGTGAAATCCCCATCATATCACCAGTTGGTCTCTGGAAGGTACCTGTTGCTAGTATTATTAGGCCAATACATACCTTGGTTTCCACTGGGATGGGTTCCCCTCTTTTGGCTCTGTGTGTGAGGCATGGCCTGCACAGTTCAACAATTTGCTGCAGAAGGTCTCAGTCCACTCTATAGCGCTCCAATATCTCCAGCTCATGTAGCCCCTGGTAGGTTACCCTGGGACTGTACACTTTTCTCCGTCTCCTCACTGTGGGTTGCTCAGCAGCATTCACAATGGCAGCACCCTCAGCATCTTGCACATGTTGCCTTATAATAGCAATGGCAGCCCTTAGCATTCTTTTGTCTCAGTTAAGCTTTTTAAGTTTTCACTTCTCTTTGTAGACTGCAGTGTTGCAGTATTTCTGAGAAAAACATGGGGGAATGTTGTTTTTAGAGTTTTAAGTGCTGTGCTGGGCTAGGCTAGTGTACTGCCTGTGTAATTGGCTGATTCTGATTGATTTCACCTGGCAGCTCTGCTAGTTGTCCTTGGTTAACTTCCTACTACTTCCTTTCCTTCCTTTTCCCATTTCTGTTTCCACAGGGGGCAGTGCCACGCAAACACTTTCAGTGTGATGCTGAATGAAATCCACACAAGAGCGCATACACATGCACATGGGCTTACACAGGCTTACGCAGGCTTACACAGGCTTAGGCGGGTGCACTATTGTGCATACATGCTTAGACAGCCTTACACAGGCTTACACGGGTGCACACATGCGCACACAGGCTTAGAACAGTTTATAGGCACGCACACGCATGCACACAGTGTAAGCAGCTTTGCAAGAAACTTCAGTGATAGCCACAGCGTACACCTTCGGTTTCTGGGTTCAGTTTAGACAACTGTAGACACGCCTCTTCCAGTCCTGAGTAACTCACAGCAACCACATGGCACTCTGCTCCAATAAGCTTAAAGTCTTTTTGATACATACCCCCTCATGATGTCACCTATCTTCTACTCTGTTACTCCCCTAATCCTACTCTTACACTCTATGGACATGGTTCACATGGCAGGGAAATTTGGGATTCACTATCCTTATGCTCATTTGCATAGGATTGCCTACTAATGCTTGGTTACATCTCTCAGACCGAGCTTCCCCCCTTAGCAACCACTACTCAGTAGCCATGTTGTCTTCAGCCTGCCATTCACCTGCATGGCAGGTGAATATTTTGAATAAAATCCCTATTTGTGGCTTTTATGTTTTGTTTTTAGGGTTTTTAGAGCACCGCACGTTTGTGCGGCACTGCGCTATGTTTAAACATTGGAGATCGAGGAAAAAAAAATATTATTTTATTATTTTGCAACGGATAAAAATGCCAATGGCCATATATTTGGCCATTGGCATGCTTCCTCAACTGGATGCATCCTTTATTTGGAGCTGTCATAGCTCCATTTTGCTATTTGCAGAATGGCACTCAGTAGCCAACCGAGTACATTTTTGCAAATAACACTACTCTTACTCGGGCAGGTTAGTGTTTCCTGGATCGCAAATTTACCTCATTTGCATAGCTTTCAGCAGCAAATGAGGTAATTTGCATAAACTAGCCCTGTCCGTGCAAGAGTCGTTTTAGGAACTCTCTTGCACGCCCCTGCTGGCTGTTCCTGGATCGCTCTGCAGACATGTTGGCTTGCTGGAGTCTTAGTCTACTCTTAGACTCCGTGCAAGCCTTCGTGAATCCGGCCCATTGTTGTGATAACTGAATAAATAATTATTTTTCCTCATATGTTTGGTGCTGGACATTTTTTCTGTTCAAATTGATTTCCATTTCTGCCTGATACCAAAATGTTTCTGCTCAACTAAACACAAATGTCATCTTAGACTTCTCCTCATGTTTTAAAACTTTCACTATATTTGGATATGATAATGTCAGTAGAAACATATGCAGTCCAGTGATGGCAGCTCTATACATGTAATCAGTTTAGAGGAGGCCCATAGCTCCTTCAATGCAAGTAATATGTAATCTTGGTATACACTAATTGATATATAATTGAGAAGCATAAAGCACCTTTCTTTTTTCATGTCCAGTCAATCCAGTACTTTTTGGCCCTGTCAGTCACGCCAAAGCTGTAAGCTGGAACAGGAAGAACAAATTAAAATTGATTTGTAGCTTGGACTTTATTGCTAGTTGTCAAGAGACAGTTTTCAATATTAGTTTTAGTTTTCTGAAGTATTTCTTACTGATCTTTATTCTCATTTGTTCATGTTTTATTGTTGATTCTTCATCTCTTTCCTCCTGTTCAAGTTTCTTTATATCACATTCCTTTCCCAGGTTGATATTTTCTTAGTGTTGTAGCTTTTCTGTTTTAAATGTTGTCTTTTGCACATCGACCAAATGTCATTTTTATATCATCTGAAAAATTTTTAACCATTTGCAGTTGTGCTTTCAACTCCTCATCTGATACACTATACAGTTTTAAGTCATCCAGAAAGAGTAGATGAAAAGTTTTTAAAGAAGGTTGTTTTCTGGTAGTCAAATTCTAGCCATAGCCTAATCTGTGAAGTAAACCACTTAACATACCTCTCAACCTGGAAACATCAAAAATTGGACAAAGGCCCATGAAAAGTAGGTACGACTGGCCAAACACCAGGACACTGATTAACATATAATTTGCATATATAATTATGTAACCCCACCCACTCCGGTGGAATTGTGGGATACCATCAACATGCATTTTCTGCACAGTAAGTTATGAATGACTAATTTCAGGTATGACTGCCTGTAATGTTTACCCACCCACTTTCTTAAGTAAACATTCTGTAAACAGATACCCCACAAAGACCATCATCATATTGCATGCACATCCTGCCCCTACCCTGGATGGCCTACACATTTTCTCTACTCTTCTTTCCAGCATATCTGCAAAAATAATTTGTATTCACTGTGCCTTTGGAAAGGGACAGAAAGTTACACCAAGCAAACAAGCAGACCTGCTTGCATAAAAATAACTGAAATAGAAAATAAAAAGTGAATTTTTTGGGATGCAACACAAATTACAGTAAAATGAAAACACCCAAAAACAAAAGGTAAAGCACCAAAGAAAATAATTTACATGATGAAAAGACAACACCACGCTTTTCAGTACTCACAGTAATAATATGGGAGCAAACATTGTTCATATGCCACACACTGTAATGTTATATTGATGACATAAATGTCCCTGTTCACAAAGTACACAAGAGCTAACAAGGAGCCTGGACATCAACTTCATACTGACAACTCAACACACACCTCCCATGCTTGCCTCTACCTCTGAGCAGTATCTACTGAACAGGTGGGGTCCCAGGACCAAGACCTGTGGGATGCCATTTGTGACTGGCTTAGAGTTGGACATGGCACCAGCGACTCTGAACATGTTGTTTGATCTGTCAGCCACCTGGCCACCCATTCTGTGACGTAGCTGTTAATGTTCCAGCTGGTATGCTTGTCCATGATGACACAGAGGGGAATGGTGTGGAAAGTCCTTCGTGAGGTCCGGGTGGGCTGTGTGGACTACTTTCACCTCCATCTATGTCCTTGGTAACTGTTTGAAATAAGTCAACTAGGTTTGGGAGCCAGGATCTGACTTTAACAAGGAAAAGTTGTGGAGAGTACAGTGTCTGGAGGTCTTCAATGCCTCTGTTTATGGGTTCCATGACAATTTGCTCAATAGCTCTGTAGACCAGGCTGAGTAGACATATTGGGCAATGGTGTCCATGTTCTGTTGTGGCACCCCCTTTCTGGAGCTGAATGACTGCTTGTGTATGCCATTCTTTGGGTACATAGCCTGTGGTATGCTTGTGTCTGGACAGTGAATGTGAGTGAGGGTCCAGTTCCTCATGGGCCTAGTGTATGACACAGCCTGGGACACCATCCAGACACATTGATGCTGTGTTCTCAGCTTTGGTGAGGGCTGTCTTTACCTGCATGTCCATGACGTCTGGGGCTCTGCATCCTTCTGTGCTGGACACAGACCCTTTTGGGGGTGATGGGGGGTGTTTACACTGAATGTGTCCCCCTGGTTGTGGGCAATGATAGTTGGTTTGATGTTTTTCTTTAGTTTTTTTCAGTAGCTGACAGCATATTTGGAGGTCGACACCTACATGTCTGGTATAGCTACCGAAGGCTTTGTGGTTGTCATTCTTACATTCCTTTGCTATTTGTCTTTAGAAACTGTCCTTGGGTTATTTTATGAGCAATCATTGTTTCATCCTGATAATGATCAGTGATGCGTTTCCTTTAGTGAAGTTGGCTCTGTCATGTGTTCGTTTCCTCCTTCTGTTGTCTAGCTTATTTATAGGCAACAACCACCTGATTGTTGTCTTATTTTTGGAGGTGTGCATCTTGGTTTTATTTGTGATGTCTCAATCCATGCATCCCTGTAGATGCTCATAGGATGCACTTGTAAATGATTCTGCGGTTTGTATACCATTATCCTATAGCAGGAGGGCTTTGGAACGCTCCACTTGGTCTTGGGAAGTGTGCAGTTTGCATTTGCAAATGTCTTCACAGTGGTTTCATTGACTGGGTGGGGAGGCTGGATGTGGATGTCCAGTGTGATTACTTCATGATCTGATATTACCAGCGAGGTGTTTATCTGTGTAGTGGAACAGTGGTACCCCATGCTGGTGATGATCATGTCCAGTATGTTGTCACCTCTAGTGGGCATGGTGACCAGCTGTTCCAGGGTGTTAGGGTTTTTAAACTCTAGGAAACATTGGGTGAAGGACGTTGTACATGAGTAATTCCACCACTCACTGTTTGGGTAGTTGTAATCTCCTCATATAATGGTGTTGGATAGGACCTTTATACTTTCCACTGTTCTCCGGAATACTGAGTGAGGTTCCTGAGACAAGGTACGTGAGCTGTAGCAGTAGACTTGTAGACTGCAAGGTTAGACTGACTTGATATTCAGGAGCTTGGGGGACATTTAATACTGTACATACACAGGAAAAAAAATGCAAAAACTAATTGACCATCGGAAAATTAAATGGTTGTTGCATTCCGTTAAACTATAACAAATACCCTGTTTTTTTACCTTTTCTCTTGATTCTGCAAAAATAATGTTTTCATAGGTTCATAGATTAGTGCTAGACTAACTGCCCCTGTAGGTCATTCTACACCTAGCCAATTACTCCATGTGAGAATCAAACCCTGCACCTTGTGTCTGTAAGGTTGAACACGTTAACCGTTATGCCAGCCCTCTCCTCCTAAAAGGTAAAAGAACAATAGCAGTTAAAGTCACTAAATAATGATATGCAATGTTCATTCACAACTTTATCAACCAAATATTTTAAACTTGATTTCAGGGCTTTGGTCATCCTGAGGCTTGTCTGTTATTCTTAACATACAAGTCAAAGATTAAACTTGGCAGGTAACAAGTGGAACTCAGTGTCTCCACATTTTAACACTCCCCCTAGTAACTTAGTGGCCCTGTCTCTGATCCGCTTTTTAAGACTATATTGTTTTGGTAATGTTCCCGTAATCCCTGGCTGACACATATGGTCAGTAACAAATGAAACTCAGACAATGGACAAACTGGTTTGATGCACTCTTGTTGCCCACCCCATGGGCATAAAAAGACAATCATTTCAGACAGGGGGAACACACATTTGTTGCTGTCTGCTGATCAGGTACTCACCCCACTGCAGGCACTTATTCACTCTTGTTAATGCTGATTACTGACTAGATCTTCAGCATAGACTTCCAAAGTATCCTAAAGCGAATCACAAGACTCTGGGTTTTTAGGTTACCTGTAGGTTGTAGTAAATGATCCCCCTGAATGTCTACACTGAGCTGGTGCACCCCTCAACATTTCTTACATTGTTCTCCACGAATTCAGTAGTCAACACAATTCTTTAGACTGCTTCGAGTGTGGCTTGAAGTTGAACATAAAATGCAGTGCAGTCTGCAGACACACATTTCCAATAATTACTGTTTAATTAACAGTTGGATGTACTCTAAAACAGGAACTGGCTGGGAAAGCCTTGGTACCTGCTGCTGCACCCCATCTATAGTACTCTGTAATTCCACTGCAAAGTGTACACAGTTATCTATTTTGGTTTACTGATCTTCTTTTTGGTTTAAACAAGTGATCTTCTTCCTAAATATGTAACTTCCTGTACCTTGCAGGTTACGCTGGGCTTGACAGCAAAGTGCTGTCTGCAGTGAGTTCAGAGCTCCTCCTTCCAAATTCATTCAAAAGGAGGCAAACGTGGGGAATTTGAGAAGGTAAGGAAACAGGAAAGGAAAGCCAGATGGTTAAAACAAGTACACTGCTGTGGCAACACTGGTTGAGAGCAGCTGTTTTATTCTTTACTTGAAAACACAAAGTAGCACACACCAAAAAGCTTTGAGGTGCCACAATGCCACAAATATAAAAATAAAAGTTCCATACAACACTGGACAAAAGTGTTTCTCTGTTTCTACATTTGTGTCATTTTGAACCTGCTTCATGTTTTTAAGTAAAAGACCTGTTTTTATATTTGTGTCATCTCAAAGCTTTTTGCCCTGTGCTGCTTTGTGTTTTTAAGAAAAGAATAAAATTCTGCTCTCAACAAAATGAAATGGCCATGTCCAGGATCACAAGGAAGGACACTGGAGGATGAAAAGAGACAATAAATCAGGAGATTCCTTATTTACAAACATTGTTGCCTCTTACTGGAATAAACTCCCACCAGAACTGACCTCCCTAGACTCATATCAGCTTTTCAAAAAACAGATGAAAACGCACCTAAAAACCCACTGGCTATGCCCTTGCTCCAATCCTGACTGACCCCAGCAAACTTACTATTTCTCCTCAGTCTGCTCATGTGCACTTTTGCTCTTCTGTTCTAACTTAAACTGACTTCCACGGTCCCTCTATTTATTTCTGTTCTCATGTTCTTAGTTCTGCTTGACTCCCCTCACCTCTTTATTGTCTGTCTCCTGCTACTCTTTAGCTGACTTCCTATAATCCTGTTTTACCTCTTACAACTCCTCTCTAACTTTTATTTCCCCCTCTCCCTTTCCTTCTGCTAGTTCCTGACCTCACTTAGTCCAGATCTCCTGTACCCAATAGTAGCCTTACATTATTTTTCCTTTCTCTTTACGTCGTTCTTGCCTTTATACTTTCTTCAGCCTCTTAAAATCCTTTTCACCTCTAACCTTCAGGTTCACACGGTATTTTTAACCACTTTTTACTTACAACTAATACCTACTTGTTGTTCATGACTAACTACTATGGACATTTTTCTACTGTAAATATTTATGTTGAAACTGAAACTGTTCTCCTCAGTGTCCAACTGATTTTTAAATTGTAATCTACTCAGGTTTTTACATCAAAAATGTATTTGTACTTGTATGTAGCCGTATAATACTTTATTAGTTTAGTTTTATTTTGTATAGTTAGTATTACTAGTGACCTTATAAACTGTAGTGTATTTTAGTTTTTTGATAGTGGAGCTTTTCTCCTCGGGCCTCTGCTGAAAATGGACATGTATCCAGCCAGACTAGCCCGGTTAACAAATGTAAAATAAATAAATAAATAAATAAAATTTCTTTCCTAGCTGAATACGTGCAAAATAAAATCCAAAATGTTGTCAATGCAAGGGTAAATCTACACAAATTGTACTCAAGAAAAGAACTGCTGATTCTGGCACCTGTAATGGTGAAGGGCGCCCATCCCCGTCATTAGCATTTCACAGTGTTGTCATTCGCAATGTGTTAAAGGATGTAACTCAGATTTTATATATGCCATTCTCTTTCTTTTAAATCAGATTTACCATCTGCTGGAATCAAAACCTTTTGAATTTTATTATAATTAAACTAAACATGTAAACTTGATTCCGTATCACTGTTAACTAGGATCTCTATCACTCTGGTATAAAGATCGTGAGATCATGAGATCAAACAGAGGGAGCCAGCTGGGAAATGTGGTCTAAATGAAAAAAAAAATGAGAACAAAAGGGACCTGTTAGCAATGATGGGCAGGCCTGCAGCCATAAACAACTTTATTTTAATGCTCTCTGAAGAAAAGAAAATCGTGATTTCGAGGGGCCACTCGGGAATTCATGGCACCCCATTATTTTAGCCTCAAAACCAGAAATTTCTGACAAATTCGGTATGCTTGAGAGGTATGACACTTACTGTGTTAAGGGCAAGGCAAAACAGGAGTGGTGACAAAAAATCAACCTGGAATATCCCCCGTTTAATTTTTATCACTGGGATAATAATTTATCCTTTATCATATCTTAGCTGCAGAGTGGTTTTCCACTGTTTCATGGTCACTATAATGTAATTGATCAGTGTAGAGTGTACCTTATAAATCTCTAAGCATTCCTTTATCCATGAAAGTGGGATGCTGTCATTTTTTTTTTGTAATCTATCTGTGCCATACTTAAATTCTTCCCCTTTATACATTTCTCTATTATGGCTTTATTTAGCAATGGATGAGCCTTTATTGACCACCATCTGGAGTTTGTCCTTTTCCCTACTGTACTGTGATCTTGGAGTTGGTATATTTAGTAGGGGGGTATGCGGGGCACAGCTCACCAGTTGCATAGGTGTTAAGTTTTATGGTTTTGTTCATAGTTGCTATGGTCGCTAAGGTGAACTACCGTCAGTTTGCCCTAGGAAACTTTTCTCTTAAAATGTCATTCGATGAATAGTGTATTCACTGAATAGGTGTTTGGCAAATGAGCATTTGCTCATTTGAGTTTCGACAAAATGATATAGACACCCCTGGTTAGGTCTAACCACAAATCAGTCTTGTTTGAAGTAACTACTGGAACTGACACCCTCATAGGAGCAAAAAGTATAAAAGATTTTGCCAAAGCTAACTACAGCCTACTAAGTGATGGTATAAAAAGCGTCATACCAATTGCAAATGCAGACATCTATGTTCACTATGCAGAAGTATGCAAATGCCCTGTACAAACAATTAATTGACTGTATAAACTCTGCTGTACCTGATCGGATCAAAACCAGGTCTTCCCATAAAAATAAACCACAGTGATGGATTTTAAGTATAAACAGATTATATAACAAGGGGAAGAAACTGTTGTCCAAAAGCAAGAGGGATATCACTCTGCAGAATAAGAGCTCCTTTCTAAGCCTAATCATGAAAATTAGAAATCTTGTAAAATCATCTAAAGCAAATTATGAAACTAAAATCACATCCCTAGCCAATTATAATCATAAGACATTCCTTCACTACATCCAAAGTCTAAAAGGGAATGCCCAGCTACAGTATGTGATGAACTGGTTGTAGATGGGATCACTCATACTGCACCGCAAGTTATCGCCAACCTGCTGACAGATTCACAGATTCAGTGCAAACTCTACTGCCATATCCCCACCTACCATATCCCAAAGCATAGCTGACACCAACCCTCTGCCTAGTATCTCTAGAGAACAGTTCATCTCTGCACTTGCCAAGGCCAAAAACACAGTGTCAGTGGGACCAGATAATATTCCAGGTTGTTTACTAAACAAGCTAAAACAAAACCTAGTGGACCCACTTGGTGTTCTCTTCAATCATAGCTTGAGAGTTGGCTATGTTCATGCAGAATGGAGAACAGCAACAGTAATCCCCCTACACAAAGGGGAGGGCATCAAATGATCCTACAAAATACAGACCCATAGGTCTAACCAGCCTCATCTGCAAGGCCATGGAAAGAATTATCATAGACCTTATCTACAAGGACATAGGTGACCTCCAAACACTGGATCTAACCCAGTTTGGCTTTGTTAAAGGTAGATCATGCCTATTAAACTTGGTGGACTTCTTTGAGAATGCACCAAAGTCATGGATGAAGGTAAGACAGTGCACACAGCCTATTGTGACCTTGCCAAGGTTTTGACACAATTTTCCACTCTGGCATTATTGAGAAACTCTCCCAGATAGGGATTAAACCTTATGTTACTAGGTGGGTAGCCAATTGGCTCACTGACAGAATGCACTCTGTCAAAATTGGTGATTCCACCTCCAAACAGTAAGGGGCCCAGCACAGATCCCTGTAGTACTCTACAGGAGACAGGTCTACTGGTGAAGTCCAGTAGATGGCCTTTGGCTCACCAAGTTCGCTGATGATTGCAAACTGGGAGCAGTCATTGAGTCCCCCAATGATGTCAACACATTGTAAGAAAGGCTAACACAAACAAATGATTGGTGCCAAAGCCATGGTCTAAAACTAAATGCAAAAATTGCATTATTATTCCTTTTGGCAAAATGGAATTCCCTACAAATCACAATATCGACAGCACCCCATAAGCTCCAACCCAGTGGTGTGAGACTTGGGAACACAAGTTGATAGCAATCTGAACTTTCACCTCCAAGATTCCCAGTGGTAAGGACAGCCTCAACATATTGCACCTCATAAGCAAGGGCATATCATCTAGGTTAAGGGATGTTATAACTCCACTGTACTTGACTCTCATCAGACCACTAATGTAGTATAATGCACGCTTTTACGTGTACCTCACCAGACAGCAGCTGGAGAGCCTCAGAATATTCTCACTAAGAAAATACAGGGACTCCAAAACCATGACCTTCATGGACAGGCTGAAAGCTCTGTCACTTTACCTTGTATCTTATAGGCTGCTGACAGGTGACTTGTGCCTGGCCTATACTGTAATTTCCAACCCTGTCCTAATAGAAATGTTGCACATCCACAAGTCAAATGGCACAAGAGTCACTCACTCGAGGGATCTCAATCTAGCTTGTGACATTAATAGAATATGCTGGAGAGCCAGATATGTCTCTCAGAGACTGCTGCTTTTCTGGAATAGACTTCTTATTCATGTAAAACAGAGGTCCTCACTGACCCTATTCAAATGCAACTTAGATAATTGGATGGGAGACCACAAATACACCCCTGGGGTAGCACCCATGTCCCTCATGGGCAGGGGTAGCTGGTGTTGATCACAGACCCGCTCTGTTCATACATTTCTTCTGCAAACTACCCAAAAGGAACAAATGAGGAATACTTGGGATTAACATGGCTAGGCTTGTAAAGACTCTAGGGCTGCTAGCCTTGTAACCTCACATGAACCTATGAACATGGGTATCATTCTATCCTGGTCTGACAAGATAGGGTCTATTGAAGCTCTGCACATAAGGCAGAGATTGCCCATCAGTAGCCCGGATGATCCTGCGAAGAGGGTCAAGACTTTGAGACAGACTGCACAGTTTTATGATTTAGGCCATTGATTTTCTTAGTAAGAAAGCATTGTAGTATTTGAATTTAGTCAGATTTTGGACCATACCTCTCAACCTCTTAGAGTAAGAAATCTGGACAAAGCCATGAAAAAAGGGGTACAAATAGGAACACTTTTTAAATATTGCTCTTACAAACTTTGAAATGTTTTGCATTAGCATGAGTTTTCTGAAGGTTATGAAGTCTAAAACTCAAATATCTGTCATTATTTTCTAACTTCAGTCTTTAATGATTTGCCACTAATTTGCCAGAAAGCTACAATTTTATGAAAAATGGACCAAAAATATAAGGTAAAAATCTGGACATTCTGTGAAAATCTGTACTGTTGAGAGGTATGGTTTGGACAGGTACATACCGAAGAAGGTATTAT
This sequence comes from Protopterus annectens, assembly GCF_019279795.1. Taxonomy (NCBI): domain Eukaryota; kingdom Metazoa; phylum Chordata; order Ceratodontiformes; family Protopteridae; genus Protopterus; species Protopterus annectens. Next base: position 1,429,914,093 of record NC_056743.1, on the reverse strand, counting down.
AGCTAATAATTGGTCTGATGAGTGTGTATGGAATCATTACATCTCTGGACCTGGATGCTGATATGCGCTCACAGTAGTTAGCAACAATTCAGGTAACTACAAATTAGCTGATGATGAGGTCTTTCCTCTATGGGTTAATGTGTCCTTGAATTGCAAAATATCGCATCACAGAAACAGGGCCATTTTACCTAAGCCTGTAATGTGAGCTGTGGGGTTTGTTGCCCTTTATGATGCCACAAGAATATTTCATCTCTTTGCCAACCTAAAGGGTACAGGGTAGGTGACAGCTTAATATTCTTTCCAAATACTTTCTTCATGAGCTTAGCTATTCCTTTCTTACACTACTCCAGTTCTGGACATGCATAGATGTGGTACCAACTTCCCAGTTCACTAGAACATTTTCAACAATCTGAATTCCTCCCTGGAAAGATCTTCAATCTCATAGGGATATAACAGTACTTAGGGAGACATTTCCACCCAAATATCTTGAATTCCCTTGCCTGCATTACTTTGTTATTCAATGTCAAGTCCTTCCTCCATGTTCAGTCATCTAATTGAATTTGTAATGTTGTTTCCCACACTGTTTTAAATCTAGTCAAAATAAATGTTTTTGTTACTAGCAACGTTTTATACAATTTCATTTCTTATCAGTGCAAGCAAGCTAAAAGTCCTTATTCTCTCCTGTTTAAATAATTTCAAAGTCTTTGGGCCGGATTCACGAAGGCTTGCACGGAGTCTTAGAATAGAGTAAGACTCCATGCAGCCGACATGTCCGCCGAGCGATCCAGGAACAGCCGGTAGGGGCGTGCAACTGAGATCTCTAAACTAGTCCTACACGGACAGGGCTGGGATATGCAAATTACCTCAATTGCAGGTGAAAGCTATGCAAATGAGGTAAATTTGCGATCCAGGAAACCCGAACCTGTCCAAGTAGGAGTAGTGTTACTTACAGAAACGTACTCAGTTGATAACTGAGTACGGTTCTGCAAATAGCAAAACAGAGCCATGTCAGCTGGAAATAAAGCATGAATGTACAGGAGGAAGCATGCCAATAGCCAAAAATATGGCCATTGGCAATGGGAAGGGATGCAAATTAAAAATAAAATAACTTTTTTTTTATCCCGATCTCTGGGGTTTAACCGTAGTGGAGCGCCGCGCCAATGCGCTGCGCCCTAAAAGCAGAAAATTAATAATTAAGATCCACAAATGTGGATTTTATAGCTAAAAAGAATTTACAATGCAAGGGAATGGCAGGCTGAAGACAACATGGCCACCGAGTAGAGGTTGCTAAGGGAGGAAGCTCAGTCTAAGAGATGTTACTAAGCATTAGTAGGCAATCCTATGCAAATGAGAGTTAGGATAGTGAGTTGCAAGTTTACATAGCAAATAAGCACAGTGAGTGGAGTGTAGGAGCAGGATAAGGGGTGTAACAGAGTAGAAGATAGGTGACATCACGAGGGGGGTACGTATGAAAGGAGTGAAGCTCATTGGAGCAGAGTGTCATGTGTCAACTTACATTCACATAATAGTGAAAGAGATGTGTCAACAGGTAGGCCAGGTAGAGTCAAGAAATCAAAGGTGTATGCCGTGGATAACACCAAAGTTTCCTGCTGAGCATGCATGTGCACGTGTGCGCGCCAGTAAACCCGAGTAAGACAGTGTGCATGCGTGTAACCGTGTGTGCGCACGTGTAGGCTTGAGTAAGCATATGTAAGGCTGTGTAAACAGTTGTAAGTGCGTTTGCGCTGGTGTGTGCACTTTTTAACAAGAATAAACAAGATTTAGTCCGTGTAAGCATGTGTGCGCATGTGTTTGCTGCTGTGCGTGTGTTTGCGCTTGTGTGCGCGGCGCTCCCCCCCCTGAGGAAACAGAAAGGAAAAAGGAACCGCACCACTCTGCTAAACTGACTTCCACGGTCCCTCTATTTATTTCTGTTCTCATGTTCTTAGTTCCTGCTTGACTCCCCTCACCCTCTTTATTGTCTGTCTCCTGCTCTTTGTGACACCAATCTGTTTTACCTCTTACAACTCCTCTCTAGCTTTATTTCCCCCTCTCCCTTTCCTTCTGCTAGTTCTGACCCTCCGCCAGTTGAATCTCACCATTTTAATGGCCTTACATTACTTTCCTTTCTCTTTTCAAATGGAATTCTTGCCTTTATACTTTCTTCAGCCTCTTAAAATCCTTTTCTGCCTCTAACCTTCAGAGTTCACAGTATTACCACTTTTTGCTTCCAACTAATACCTACTTGTTGTTCATGACTAACTACTATGGACATTTTTTCTACTGTAAATAATACATATTTGAAACTGAAACTGTTCTCCTCAGTGTCAGCTTCAGTTTTTAAATTATAATCTACTCAGGTTTTACATCAAAAATGTATTTGTACTTGTGTAATAACAGCATTATAATAATACTTTATTAGTTTAGTTTTATTTTGTATAGTTAGTATTACTAGTGACCTTATAAAGCCATGGTATGTTAACAGTTTTTTGATAAGTGGAAAAAAAACTTTTCTCTCCCGGGCCTCTGCTGAAAATGGACATGTATCCAGCTTAGACTAGCCAGTTAACAAATGTAAAATAAATAAATAAATAAATAAAAGACATTTCTTTCCCAGCTGAATATGTGCAAAATAAAATCCAAAATGTTGTCAATGCAAGGGTAAGTCTACACAAATTGTACTCAAGAAAAGAACTGCTGATTCTGGCACCTGTAATGGTGAAGGGCGCCCATACCCGTCATTAGCATTTCACAGTGTTGTCATTCGCAATGTGTTAAACGATGTAACTCAGATTTTATATATGCCATTCTCTTTCTTTTAAATCAGATTTACCATCTGCTGGAATCAAAATCTTTTGAATTTTATTATAATTAAACTAAACATGTAAACTCGATTCCGTACCACTGTTAACTAGGATCTCTATCACTCTGGTATAAAGATTGTGAGATCATGAGATCAAACAGAGGGAGCCAGCTGGGAAATGTGGTCTAAATGAAAAAAAAAATGAGAACAAAAGGGACCTGTTAGCAATGATGGGCAGGCCTGCAGCCATAAACAACTTTATTTTAATGCTCTCTGAAGAAAAGAAAATCGTGATTTCGAGGGGGCCACTCGGGAATTCATGGCACCCCATTATTTTAGCCTCAAAACCAGAAATTTCTGAGAAATTCGGTACGCTTGAGAGGTATGACACTTACTGTGTTAAGGGCAATGCCAAACAGGAGTGGTGACAAAAAAATCAACCTGGAATATCCCCCCTTTAATTTTTATCACTGGGATAATAATTTATCCTTTATCATATCTTAGCTGCAGAGTGGTTTTCCACTGTTTCATGGTCACTATAATGTAATTGATTAGTGTAGGGTGTACCTTATAAATCTCTAAGCATTCCTTTATCCATGAAAGTGGGATGCTGTCATTTTTTTTTGTAATCTATATGTGCCATACTTAAATTCTTCCCCTTTATACATTTCTCTATTATGGCTTTATTTAGCAATGAATGAGCCTTTATTGTCCACCATCTGGAGTTTGTCCTTTTCCCTACTGTACTGTGATCTCAGAGTTGGTATATTTAGTAGGGGGGTGTGGGGGGCACAGCTCACCAGTTGCATAGGTGTTAAGTTTTATGGTTTTGTTCATAGTTGCTATGGTCACTAAGGTGAACTACCGTCAGTTTGCCCTAGGAAACTTTTCTCTTAAAATGTCATTCGATGAATAGTGTATTCACTGAATAGGTGTTTGGCAAATGAGCATTTGCTCATTTGAGTTTCGACAAAATGATATAGACACCCCTGGTTAGGTCTAACCACAAATCAGTCTTGTTTGAAGTAACTACTGGAACTGACACCCTCATTGGAGCAAAAATTATAAAAGACTTTGCCAAAGCTAACTACAGCCCACTAAGTGATGGTATAAAAAGTGTCATACCAATTGCAAATGCAGACATCTATGTTCACTATGCAGAAGTATGCAAATGCCCTGTACAAACAATTTGACTGTATAAACTCTGCTGTTCCTGATCGGATCAAAACCAGGTCTTCCCATAAAAATAAACCACAGTGATGGATTTTAAGTATAAACAGATTATATAACAAGGGGAAGAAACTGTTGTCCAAAAGCAAGAGGGATATCACTCTGCAGAATAAGAGCTCCTTTCTAAGCCTAATCATGAAAATTAGAAATCTTGTAAAATCATCTAAAGCAAATTATGAAACTAAAATCACATCCCTAGCCAATTATAATCATAAGACATTCCTTCACTACATCCAAAGTCTAAAAGGGAATGCCCAGCTACAGTATGTGATGAACTGGTTGTAGATGGGATCACTCATACTGCACCGGAAGTTATCGCCAACCTGCTGACAGATTCACAGATTCAGTGCAAACTTTACCACCCTATCCCCACCTACCATATCCCAAAGCATAGCTGACACCAACCCTCTGCCTAGTATCTCTAGAGAACAGTTCATCTCTGCACTTGCCAAGGCCAAAAACACAGTGTCAGTGGGACCAGATAATATTCCAGGTTGTTTACTAAACAAGCTAAAACAAAACCTAGTGGACCCACTTGGTGTTCTCTTCATTCATAGCTTGAGAGTTGGCTATGTTTATGCAGAATGGAGAACAGCAACAGTAATCCCCTGCACAAAGGGGAGGGCATCAAATGATCCTACAAAATACAGACCCATAGGTCTAACCAGCCTCATCTGCAAGGCCATGAAAAGAATTATCATAGACCTTATCTACAAGGACATAGGTGACCTCCAAACATTGGATCTAACCCAGTTTGGCTTTGTTAAAGGTAGATCATGCCTATTAAACTTGGTGGACTTCTTTGAGAATGTCACCAAAGTCATGGATGAAGGTAAGACAGTGCACACAGCCATAGGGGTGGGAGGATGACACAATAGTTAAGGTGTTTACCTTAAAGACACAAGGTGCAGGGTTTGAGTCTCACATGGGGTAACTGGCTAGGCTTCAAATGGTCCAAAAGGGCAGTTAGCCTAGTTCTAACCTATGAACCTATTGTGACCTTGCCATGGTTTTGACACAATTTTCCACTCTGGCATTATTGAAAAACTCTCCCAGATAGGGATTAAACCTTATGTTACTAGGTGGGTAGCCAATTGGCTCACTGACAGAATGCACTCTGTCAAAATTGGTGATTCCACCTCCACCAGTAGACCTGTCACCTGTAGAGTACTACAGGGATCTGTGCTGGGCCCCTTACTGTTTGGTATCTATTTCTCAGAATTCAGGCCAAAGAAGATGGCCTTTGGCTCACCAAGTTCGCTGATGATTGCAAACTGGGAGCAGTCATTGAGTCCCCCAATGATGTCAACACGTTGTAAGAAAGGCTAACACAAACAAATGATTGGTGCCAAAGTCATGGTCTAAAACTAAATGCAAAAAAATGCATTATTATTCCTTTTGGCAAAATAGAATTCCCTACAAATCACAATATTGACAGCACCCCATAAGCTCCAACCCAGTGGTGTGAGACTTGGGAACACAAGTTGATAGCAATCTGAACTTTGACCTCCAAGTTTCCCAGTGGTAAGGACAGCCTCAACATATTGCACCTCATAGGTTCATAGGTTCATAGGTTCATACTAGGCTATCTGCCCTAGGGCATTTATAAGCCTAGCCAGAGTGTGTTTGGCTTTCGCCACCCATTTTAAATTAATTTTGCTATGCCCTTTTTCGAGGTTAGTATACTGTGCCTCTGTCTAACAGTGACACAGAAGTGATACCTGGGGTAAACCTACAATCTCCCATCCACTCATCAAGATTCCTCTTGAAGAGAACCAATGAGGGACTCTGCCTAACCTGGACTGGGATTTTATTCTAGAGTGAAGGGAGCCTCTGGGTTATGAATCTGTCCCTCCAGCATGTCCTATTTATTTCAGTGCTGAGGTTCAAGTCTCTCGAGCGTGTAGCTTGATGGGATTTGGATTTTCTGAGGTGCAGCATGTCCATTAATTCCAGGTTGGACATGGCTTTATACGTCAGGCACAGATAAGCCTCTGAACGGTGGTATGCCACTGAGTAGAGCTGGAGTTTCTTTAACCGGGCAGCATATGGCATCTGTTTGAGCCCTTTGATCCTCTTGGTGAGGTACTTTTGGGGTCTTTCCAGTTGCTGCAGGTATCTGGTAAGGTAAGCAAGGGCATATCATCTAGGTTAAGGGATGTTATAACTCCACTGTACTTGACCCTCATCAGACCACTAATGGAGTATAATGCACCCTTTTACATGTACCTCACCAGACAGCAGCTGGAGAGCCTCAGAAGATTCTCACTAAGAAAATACAGGGACTCCAAAACCATGACCTTCGTGGACAGGCTGAAAGCTCTGTCACTTTACTTTGTATCTTATAGGCTGCTGACAGGTGACTTGTGCCTGGCCTGTAGTGTAGTTTCCAACCCTGCCCTAATAGAAATGTTGCACATCCACAAGTCAAATGGCACAAGAGTCACTCACTCGAGGGATCTCAATCTAGCCTGTGACATTAATAGAATATGCTGGAGAGCCAAATATGTCTCTCAGAGACTGCTGCTTTTCTGGAATAGACTTCTTATTAATGTAAAACAGAGGTCCTCACTAACCCTATTCAAACGCAACTTAGATAATTGGATGGGAGGCCACAAATACACCCCTGGGGTAGCACCCATGTCCCTCATGGACAGGGGTAGCTGGTGTTGATCACAGAGCCACTCTGTTCATACATTTCCTCTGCAAACTACCCAAAAGGAACAAATGGGGATACTTGGGATTAACATGGCTAGGCTTGTAAAGACTCTAGGGCTGTTAGCCTTGTAACCTCACATGAACCTATGAACATGGGTATCATTCTATCCTGTTCTGACAAGATAGGGTTTATTGAAGCTCTGCACATAAGGCAGAGATTGCCCATCAGTAGCCCGGATGACTCTGCGAAGAGGGTCAAGACTTTGAGACAGACTGCACAGTTTTATGATTTAGGCCATTGATTTTCTTAGTAAGAAAGCATTGTAGTATTTGAATTTAGTCAGATTTTGGACCATACCTCTCAAACTCTTAGAGTAAGAAATCTGGACAAAGCCATGAAAAAAGGGGTACAAATAGGAACACTTTTTAAATATTGCTCTTACAAACTTTGAAATGTTTTGCATTAGCATGAGTTTTCTGAAGGTTATGAAGTCTAAAACTCAAATGTCTGTCATTATTTTCTAACTTCAGTCTTTAATGATTTGCCACTAATTTGCCAGAAAGCCACAATTTTATGAAAAATGGACCAAAAATATAAGGTAAAAATCTGGACATTCTGTGAAAATCTGTACTGTTGAGAGGTATGGTTTGGACAGGTACATACCGAAGAAGGTATTATAGCTAATAATTGGTCTGATGAGTGTGTAATACAGTGGAATCATTACATCTCTGGACCTGGATGCTGATATACACTCACAGTAGTTAGCAACTATTCAGATAACTACAAATTAGCTGATGATGAGGTCTTTCCTCATTGGGGTTAATGTGTCTTTGAATTGCAAAATACTGCATCACAGAAACAGGGCCATTTTACCTAAGCCTGTAATGTGAGCTGTGGGGTTTGTTGTCCTTTATGATTGCCCAAGAATATTTCATCTCTTTGCCAACCTAAAGGGTACAGGGTAGGTGACAGCTTAATATTCTTTCCTAATACTTTCTTCACGAGCTTAGCTATTCCTTTCTTACACTACTCCAGTTCTGGACATGCATAGATGTGGTACCAACTTCCCAGTTCACTAGAACAACATTTTCAACAATCTGAATTCCTCCCTGGAAAGATCTTCAATTTCACAGGGATATAACAATACTTAGGGAGACATTTCCACCCAAATATCTTGAATTCCCTTGCCTGCATTACTTTGTTACTCAATGTCAAGTCCTTCCTCCATGTTCAGTCATCTAATTGAATTTGTAATGTTGTTTCCCACACTGTTTTAAATCTAGTCAAAATAAATGTTTTTGTTACTAACAACGTTTTATACAATTGCATTTCTTATCAGTGCAAGCAAGCTAAAAATCCTTATTCTCTCCTGTTTAAATAATTTCAAAGTCTTTGGGCTGGATTCACGAAGGCTTGAAAGGAGTCTTAGAGTAAAGTAAGACTCCATGCAGCCAACATGTCCGCCGAGCGATCCAGGAACAGCCAGTAGGGGCATGCAACTGAGATCTCTAAACTAGTCCTACACGGACAGGGCTGGGATATGCAAATTACCTCAATTGCAGGCAAAAGCTATGCAAATGAGGTAAATTTGTGATACAGGAAACCTGAACCTGTCCGAGTAGGAGTAGTGTTACTTGCAGAAACGTACTCAGTTGATAACTGAGTACGGTTCTGCAAATAGCAAAATGGAGCCATGTCAGCTGGAAATAAAGCATGAATGCACAGGAGGAAGCATGCCAATGTCCAAAAATATGGCCATTGGCAATGGGAAGGGATGCAAATTAAAAATAAAATAACTTTTTTTTTATCCCGATCTCCAGGGTTTAACCATAGCACAGTGCCGTGCAATCACGCTGCACCCTAAAAGCAGAAAATTAATAATTAAGATCCACAAATGTGGATTTTACAGCTAAAAAGAATTTACGATGCAAGGGAATGGCAGGCTGAAGACAACATGGCCACCGAGTAGAGGTTGCTAAGGGGGGAAGCTCAGTCTAAGAGATGTAACTAAGCATTAGTAGGCAATCCTATGCAAATAAGAGTAAGGATAGTGAATCGCAAGTTTAAATAGCAAATGAGCACAGTCAGTGGAGTGTAGGAGTAGGATAAGGGGTGTAACAGAGTAGAAGATAGGTAACATCACGAGGGGGGTACGTATAAAAGGAGTGAAGCTCATTGGAGCAGAGTGTCATGTGTCAGCTTACATTCACATAATAGTGAAAGAGGTGTGTCAACAGGTAGGCCAGGTAAAGTCAAGAAATCGAAGGTGTATGCCATGGATAGCACCAACGTTTCTTGCTAAGCATGTATGCGAGCGTGTGCGTGCCAGTAAACCCGAGTAAGACAGTGTGCGCGTGTAACCGTGTGTGTGCGCGTGTAGGCTTGAGTAAGCATATGTAAGGCTGTGTAAACAGTTGTAAGTGTGTTTGCGCTGGTGTGTGTGTGCATTTTAATAAGAATAAGCAAGGTTTAGTCCGTGTAAGCATGTGTGCGCGTGTGTTGGCTGCTGTGCACGTGTTTGCGCTTGTGTGCGCGGTGCGCCCCGCTGAGGAAACATGAAGGAAAAAGGAAGCACACCAAATAGTGGGAAGTTACCAGGGAGTACTAGCAGAGCTAGCAGGTGAAAACAATCAGAACAGGCAATTACCCAGGCAGAACACAAGCCCAGCCCAGCACTTAAAACTCTGCAAACAACAGTCCATTATGTTTCTCTTAAGAGACACTGCAACACTGCAGTAAGCTAATAGAAGTGAAAACTGAAAAATCTTCACTGAGACAAAAAATGTTAGGGGCTGCCATTGCTGTTATAAGGCGACATATGCAACATGCTGAGGGTAGTGATAATGCAAATGCTGCTGGACAACCCACAGTGAGGAGACGGAGAAGAGTGTACAGGCCCAGGGTTACCTACCAGGGGCTACATGAGCTGGAGATAGTGGAGCACTATAGAGTGGACAGAGACCTCTTGCAGCAAATTGTTGAGCTGTGCAGGCCATGCCTCACACACAGAACCAACAGAGGGGAACCCATCCCAGTGGAAACTAAGGTATGTGTTGGCCTAAGAATATTAGCAACAGGCACCTTCCAGATGCCAACTGGTGATATGATGGGGATATCACAGGCATCAGCATCCAGGGTACTGCACCAGTTCCTGGATGCCATGTCAGCACATGTCAGTGATCATGTATATTTCTCCAATTCCCGTGAGGAATTGGCTAGCAATATGCGTCTCTTCCAGCAAATAGCAGAATACTCTGAGGTAGTGGGTGCAATAGACTGCACGCACGTACGCATCAAAGCACCAGCCGGTGAGCGGGGTAGGGTCTACTTCAACCGCAAGGGCTTCCTCTCCATCAACTGCCAGGTCGTGTGTGATGCCCAGGGCATAATACTGAATGTGTGTGCTGGCTGCCCACATGGTCACCTAGTGGGGGATGCTGGCTATGCACTGGAGCCGTGGTTGATGACACCCATCAGAAACGCAAACACACCTGAACAGGAATGCCATAATGAGGCACATGCACAAACACAAGATGTAATCGAGTGTGTGTTTGGGCTTCTCAAGTCACAGTTCTGGTGCCTGGACACATCTGGTGGAGCCTTGCAGTACTCACCAACTACATGTACCCAAATTGTCATGGTATGTGCTATGCTACATAATATGATCCTGCGTAAACAGCTGCAGCAGGACCAGCATAGACCTGGGCCAAACAGCCCCCCACCATTGCCAAGGCCATCACAGGCAGAGCGTGACTTGGAGGAGGAACAACCTGAGCCTGCCCCAGTAGGCAGAAGGAGGCATGCCCAGTATGCTTTGGCCTTGGCAAAGAGGCAACGTATAGCACATACACTGGCTCAGTAGGTACTCTGGAAATTATACCTCTCTCTGACCCGCACATATAGTAAAAAGGGATGCCTACGTTGACACTACCTGCTTTCAAACATGTATAGGGAGTGCAGTATGCACATCCGACATAGGCAGCCCTGCATCAACACCTGAGGCATGATTGCCATGTGTTAAGCAATATAAAGCAGTGATAAACAGCATTTACCATCATGAAGTATATGTAAACAAAATCGCACACACCAACTACTACAAATGTGGTCAATGTAGAGTAATATTGGCCAATGTCCAGCAATGAGGGTTATTATTGAGCAATGTTGGACAAGCTGGGTCTAGGTAGGGCATAGCTGAACAAAAGCCAACATGCTCATATTTGCTCTACTGGCCCCTAAGCAGTCTGGTCTGCTCAGTATGAAAATATAAGCAGTGATGGGCCTCAAACCCAGGATACTGTGCACTATAGTCATAGCACTGAACCACTAAACCATGACAGTATTGCAGTGGCTAGCCTGTATGAAGAAATGTCGATAAGTCTATGCAAAGTATTTCATGGAAACCCTGCAGGCACAGCATAATCCCTGTTGAGTTATGACACGAAGGTGAGTCCTGTAGTAAGAATAGAACCTGACTTTCAACACACACAGTACAAATGTTAATATTGGACATGTAGACATACATCAACAAATGTAGTGGACCTCAGACAGCAGCATACTGAAAGGTCACACTGAGCATGCTCACACACTTGAATACATGAGACAAATGTCATGCAACAGAACACTGACAGTCTGAACTGGACATGCTCACACACTTAGGCCATGTTGGAGTACATCATTGGGCCACATATAGCAGGCAGTTGCATGTGTTAACCCACGAACCTCTCACTACCCAGCAATCTGCCCTGTGCACACACTGATATGACAACAGACACGTAAATAATATAGTGGAACCCTGCCATAAGAAAATATGTTCTGCAGATACCTAAGCAGTTCATAGAAAGTGTGAAAGCAAAGATGATAAAAACCTGCAAACAGTATCAGCAATAAACATTGTGTATCATGAAAATTATCATAGGTTCAGAGGTTGATACTAGGCTATCTGCCCTAGGGCATGTACAAGCATAGTCAGAGTTGTTTGGCTTCTGCAACCCAGTTTAATCAGAACACTGTGCCTCTGAATAGTAGGTCACACAAGATAGCCCATTCATGTTGAGTGTATTGTGCCTCTGTCTAGCAGGGACCCAGAAGATATCCCATGGGTAAACATGTGATCACCCATCCACATGTCAAGATGTCACCTGTAGGTGGTCAGTGGGTGGCTCTGCCTATGCAAAACCGGGACTACACTCCGGAGTGAGTGGAGGCTTTCTGATAATAATCTGTCTCCCCAGCATGTCCTTTTAACATCAGTGCTGAGGTATATGTCCCTGGAGTGTGTAGTTCCAAGGGAGTCGGATATCCTGAGGTGGAGCATGTCCAGTAAGTCTGGGTCAGATATTGCCTGCAACTACAGGCACACAACACATCCATGTAGGTGGTAAGTGATTGAGTATAGCTGGAGTTACTGTATCGGAACTGTGCAGAGCATCTGTGTGAGTCCCTACATCTGCTCAATGAGTAACATTTGTGGCCATTACAGTTGCTGCAGGTGTCAGGTAAGTTACATCCCAAATGTGGCATAGTAACCAAGCATGGTCGTGAAGAGTATAGGGGCACAATGACCACAGTGATCAACATGTAAAACCATGTGGGATATGGTGGGCTATGTAGACATACTGTCTAACCACTATGGCAATAGGATTGTCAAAGGTGAGAGTACGAACAGGTTGTGTCCCCAAAACCGTAACAGCCGCTACTGTATGTAATGGATTACAACCTATGTGGTAATGTGTGGGCATTTTGTCATCCTCAAAGGGGATGACTATGCAACTAATGGCATGTAGAAATGGGCCATGGCTCGGGCACCATTCAACCTATCTCTGTGAGACCCTGTATGAGTATGCATGTGCCAGCAGGAGAGCTGATTATGGCACCCAGTTTGCAGTCATCTGCGAACATGGGCAGCCATAGCCCTCCTGTGATAGCCTGTACATCACACAAATATATACTGAACAAGAGAGGTCCCAGGACTGAGCCTTGTGGGTTGCCATGTGTCATGGGTGTATAGTCAGACATGGCACCTGCAACACTGAGCATGTGGGTGCTATCCCTGATCCAGGTAGCAATCCATCATGTCAGATATGTGTCGATAGTGATGCTGGGGAGCCTATGCATAATGGCCGAGCGGGGTATTGTGTTGAAGGGTTGTGCAAGGGCCAGGCAGGCTGTGTGGACAAACGTCCCAACACTGATGGACCTGGTAACTGTTGAAAGAATATGAACAGGTCCAACAGGCAAGATCTTCCCACAACAATGCTGTAATGTGTAGGACCCAGTGTCTGTAGGTTTCCAATGTCTATGTGCATGAGTCCCATTACAATACACCCCATAGCTTTGCAGAACAGGCTAATTAGCCATTTAGGCCAATATTGCCTGTGGTCTGTTGTGGCAGTATTCAGTGGAGCGGGACCACTATCGCTGTACACCATTCCGTGGGTACATATGCTGCAGTAACTCTTATGTCAAACAGTGACGTAATGTGAGTGTTATGTCTGTCATGAAAGCTGTGTACGACACAGGCTGGGACATCGTCTGGTCCCATTGATGCTGTGTTGTCCACTGTGGGGAGGGCAGCACTCACCTGTTTACTAGTGATGTCTGGGAGGTTACACTCTGTTGGTATGGACAGTACCACCTTAGGGGGGATGTGGGGGACACATCTGCACTGAACCTGTTTGCCAGGATGATGGCAATGTCAGTGGGTTCAGAGTATGTTTAGCCAGTATGCAGTAACACACAGCATATCAGTGAGTGTCTAGCCAGGTACCTGAATCGACTGAAGAAGGCCTTGTGAGTGTCCGACGTGTCTGGTGCAATTGTCCGTTAGAAGCGTGCCTGACATAATTACCCAAGTGATTGCAGCTGTCTGCTAGTATAGATCACAGATGCCTTCCCTGTCTGGGATTGTGCTCTATCATGTAGTAGCTTCCTCCATTTGTTGTAAAGCATATGAATGGCTGGGGTCTACCACACAGGTCCACTGCCATTGCAGGAATGAGACCAGTTGTTATTTTGGATGTAACGATCCATGCGGTCCACTAGGTGTCTATAGAATGTGTATGTAAAGGATACAGCAGTCTGAGCCATACTTACCACTGACCCAGGGTCTCTGAAGGATACCACCGTGGTTTGGAGGAGTGTGACATTTTCCTATGGGAAGTTCACCAACATTACCCAGGAAGGGTGTGGGGACAGGATATGGATGTCCAGTGAGATAAAGTATGTTCTGCCCTTAGCAATGAGGGGTATATCGCAGGTGTGGCACATAGAGTCCCCATGTCGGTGATGATCATGTCCAATATGTTGTCTCCTCGTGTGGGTGTGGTGACCGGTTGTGCCATAGCATATGAGTGTAGAAATAGTAGCAACTGTTGGTCGAGGGTGTTGTGGCCTGAGTACTATCCACAGTCAATGTGTGGGTATTTGACGTCACCCAATATAATGGTGTTTGGGGAGACCTTCATATTTTCCAATGTTCCCAGGAAAGCTGAGTGGGGTTGCTGAGTTGGGGAGTGTGGTCTGTTGCAGGCAACAAACCAAAAGGCTGATTTGCACAATGTTAGGTGCATATGTATGGTCTGTGATGCTTTGTGCAGTGCTACCAACCCGGAGGTATGTGTATCTGTGATATATATGGATACACCCCCTAACTGTGTTGGCCATTCCGAGTTATGTGGTCAGAAAGCATGGTACGAAATACAACCTGGTAGTGCTGGTGTGCATGTGGCAGCCTGAACCATGTGTCTGTTAGAGCACAGATATTGCTATCCTCCATACTGAGGAGATCCCTGAGTGGGTGCAATATGAGGGTAATACATCTGGTGTTGAGCAGCATTACCCTCAGTGTCGTGTACTCTGTAATGTCTGTGGAGGTGGTTCTGTCCTTTGAGCCCCGCTTAAATAAGGCACTATGGTGGCAGCAAGTACCATAGCCAGTATTCAAAGGTCCAAGGGTGACAGGTGCAAGCTGTCCATAGGGAAGCTACGTGGCATGTCGAGCATATCACCCCAGGGTGACAGACACTGTATCCCCTTTGAATAACACCAATATGTTAGCCAGCTGTTAATCATGATCAGTGTGTTGGTATACTGTGACATCATACTTGGTGAGTGTAAGATGCTAGACAAGGTCAGGGTAATACTGGGCTGGGCTACATGATCACAGAGTTCCTCTATGTTTCATGTCATGTGGTCCAGGGAGGAATGTCTGAGGTTGTATGCACCAGCTTGGACAATGATGGAGCCAGTCCTGGACTTGCTTTGGAGTGACCTGAGTGCATGTGTTATGTGGCGGATCCTGGCACCTGAGAGACAGCTCAAAGTGTCTATTCCCTTGTTTGGCCTGGTGAGTGGGATGACAGTGTGTTTGACATTAAGTGTCACCTATAACAAGTGTATCAGGTGTGTTGTTTAGCCCAAAGGGCAGTGACTGTGTGGCACACTGACATTGTGAACTGTGTGACATGTGAGCATTGTAGTGGAGTAGCATTTGTATGTGTGTCAGCTGTGGAGGTCTCTGCTGCTTAGGCAGAGTGTATGTAGAGCCTCCGAATATGTGTATGTGTGATAATGTGGTTTGTGTGCTGTCACTATCGGTGTATGTGAGACGGATATGTGGTGTGTGTGGTTACCCTCACCACCTGATAGACTATGCCAGTCATGGGTCGAGAGAGCTCAGTGTCCTGTATGTCAATATTGTTACATCTCCCACATATATGTGAGTGTGATGTGAGGAGGAGAGGGTCGTCTGTGTACATGAGGCAGATGTGACATTGTGTCATAACCACAATATTCACTAGCTGGACTGGAGAGTACACATTAAACCGACCCCTGGACATGCCAGTGTATTATGATGCATTCTCTGTAGCCTGAGCACAAAGGATCAGTAGGGTGTTAAGTGTGTAAAAGAGTATAACCGGGATTAGTGCTCAGGTTTGTTGGTGTTTTGTAAAGAGTGGCTGAGAAGGAGTCCAGACTGTAAATCATGACATGTCCTTCAGCTATGTAATAAATAGTAATGCACGCACATATATGTGCTGAGTCAGGGACAACTGTACCTTACTGACATTGCCAACATCCTATCAGACAGGCCCATGTATACATACCCACCTCCCACAGACGATAGTCCCTGACATCATACCAGGAGATATCACGTGTAGAATGGTTGAACAGCTCCCCCCAAAGCCAAAAGCATGGCAGCAATTGGATTACATTGTTTCCCAATATGTGTCATGCATGCACTACAGAACAAACAGACCCTGCATCTGAACAGTCTGTTGAGCCTCACCCACTCCACGGGACCTGGAACCGTCGAATGTGTTACAGCAACATAAGGCCCTCTCCACATGTGTGGGTGCACAACACACCATGGGAAGTATAGTCCAGTAAGCCTATAAAGTCTGATCTGCAAGGCCATGGAGTGCATCATGGCAGACGTGATAAACAGAGCTATTGGAAACCGACAAACACACAACCCTACCAACTGTGGTATGTTCATGTGCAGATCATGGTTCCCAAGCATGCTACACCATCTGCAAGGTAGCCACCCAGGACATACATCATTGAACAGAGCTACACATGTCCCACATAGACTTTGAACAGCTCTTCATCAACATCACAGACACATGTCGTATCTACAAAATCAACAATCTGTGCATAGATATGTGTTGACAGATGGAGGGATGTCAATGTGTCCACAGATAGATCACACAAGGTGAGACTCACGGGGTCCTGTACAAGCTGTTGATACCTGCCAACCTACATGGATCATTCCTGGGATTGCAAAACAATGTGTACACACATTACCATGTCCAGTCTGATGATGTCATCATCCTACAAATATACCAGGAGAACAGAAATCACCCCGTAAAGCATATAGCACACTGTGTTAATGCGTATCTCTCTAGTATCATAACATAGTTAGGTAGGGGTTTGAGTCCTGCAAAGTTTGTGTGTGTGTGTGTGTGTGTGTGTGTGTGTGTGTGTGTGTGTGTGTGTGTGTGCACAGGTGGTCAATGCAGTGTGGGTTTTGCTTTTACTACGGTATGACATATGTTTCAAACAGTCTGTGCATTGCACACATCGGATATCTGCGTGTCAAATAAATATGTGTACATGTGACCTCAATCAGTACATAGCTGTGAAGCCTGCATACGACATGAATACATTTGTAACCTTCGACAGATTGTGCCGCTGCTTCAAAAATCATAGGTCACATATGTATGTCTGTGTCAAGCCCAGCCAATGTAGTGATCCGTGGCCAAGGACATCTCTGCCACACACACCCATGACAGGTACTATAGAGTACTGTGAGTGAGGGTAATTGCCGGGGTATATGTCAGACATGTTCATACACAGCAATGACTGGCAATGATGGATAGTCATTAAAGGTGTACACCAGCCCTGTGGATATGCATGCAGGCCCCTAATGTGTTATATGAAACACCGAGGGATCCCACAATACCTATGGATATGTGGATACCAAGGTACAGATGACATAACACGTGTCTGTCTGTACACATTGGTACCCAACATACCAGACTGCAGATCATTGACAGATATCAACAGTATCACCCACAGCATAGTGCCAAACTATGTAATACACACATGTGTACCCATGTTAGTACATATCTGTAGTAGAATGCATACTGGCCATCGAAAGATACCATGATATGTTAATGTATAGAACAGGGTAAGTTGCACATCCCACATGTCCACTATGCACGTACATGCAGACAGTGCGTACACACCATGTTCACAGATGTACACCTGCTAATTTGTAATGCACACATCACACACGTACTGTCCACTCACTAACACATGCTGGCAAAACTGCACACTTCAGCCAATTGGCACATGGGTGGACATTACATACTCAGGACTAACACTGGTGTAAACAATGCTACAATGACTATCACAGCTGTGATGCATAATGCCTGCTCAGGTATACCTACAAGGATATCATTACACTTTCCTGTCGTCAACTTGCTGCAATTGCTACACTGCTATAATGTCACCCTGTGCATCAGAACCATGTTAGCCTGTTCCTGCATCAATGTTACAGATGACAGGACGTGGCACAGGTGTCATCATATGCACAGGGTGTGTTGTAGGTTTTCCAGAGCCCGACATTGACCCATCCAATCGGCATGTCTGTGTGTGTGTGTGTGTGTGTGTGTGTGTGTGTGTGTGTGTGTGTGTGTGTGTGTGTGTGTGTGTGTGTATGTGTGAGGGACAACAGTACTGCATGGGCCAATGTTGATGTAATGTGTGTGTGTATGTGTGAGCCCTAGTTGTATGGTAAATGTGTGTGTGTCTGCATGCACACAACTCTACCATGTGGCTGCCATATACGGGCAGTTGTGGGACAGCCACAGACTGTACCTGCTAGGCCATACAGATCACTGTCTCCTGCCATGGACATGGTACCTGTGCCTAGCAGGGGGGCTACGGGCAGTATCGGGTACCAACCCTGACTGGGTGCTGTCATCAGAGGCAGAGGTATGATGACTGGACCCATGTCCCTGCTGGGACTGGCCAGTGCCACGTGCACGTGGTCTAGTAGGATGTTCAATGGACAGGCCAAGCCCAGCATTGCTAGGGCTGGTACTGCCACTACGGGAGCGGCTGTGATCCATGGTCTGTCTGCGACAACTGCCAGCTGATGCTGTTGCTCGCATGCATCCACATTGGCTTCTCATCTGTCCCGCACAGTCCTGGCTCACACATCGTGGAGGACATCTACTGTCTCTCTCCAATGGCTATCAATGATCTCGGTGTAATTCCGGATGGCACCAGCAAGGTCACGGATGCTGTCATTGATAGCAGTGTAATGGGCCCTCTGTGCCCTTAATCCCTGTCGGGTGTACCGTTCCATACATGCCTGTGCCTGTATTACAGCCCGGAACATACTGGAGGTTGTAATACCTCTGAGGGCACGTCTGCCAGGGGCAATACGACCAGTGGTGCTCCCCCGAGAGCCCCTGGACATCTGCCTATGTGGTACCGTTCCAGTAATCCGGCTATGGCTGCTGTGAGGGGATGCACGTGCCATAGGTACCACACTCTCCTGGTCAATGCCAAATGTATGCTGTCCCTCAGCTAAGGCCATTGGTGACGAGGGATGTATTGGCAGTATGAGTGTGCGTATAGATGGGGTTGACCACTGTGTAGTGTCGATTGGTGGACCAACGACAGACCCTGTCAGACGTTCCTGTACCACAATACATATCTCATCATCTCCACTATCAGTAGTGGTGACATCAGGTTCAATGCTGCATTCAGCCACCCCTAACTCAGCACCTGTGGAAGGAAGACAGGAAACACACTTTACAATCTGTATGTGATGTTAGCACACATGCACACATGCACACATGAACACATGCACACATGAACACATGAACACATGCACACATGAACACATGCACACATGCACACATGAACACATGCACACATGCACACATGCACATGAAGACATGAAGACATGAACACATGCACACATGCACACATACACACATGCACACACATGAACACATGCACACATGAACACATGCACACACACACACACACACACACACACACACACACACACACACACACACACACACACACACACACACACACACACACCAGCAATCCAATACATACACAATAGTGGGTGATGGTGGGTGACAGTATCACAAGGCAAACAGTCACCACACACGTGTCAGCATGCAGAATATGTGTTACTCAAGACCATGCAGTGCAAGTGTAGACAGTCCTATCTAATGACATTATACATGGCTTTGATGCATGTGTGTAGTTGTTCAGTGATTGGGTACACCCTGGAACAGAGTGTGTATATGGACACAACATTGCTGTGCAAGTATTATCTGCTCTGCAATGTCATGTGCACCATCACTCAATGGTATACATACCATGTCTGCATGTGTTATCTGTGTGACACATAGATTGTGACAGTGTCTGTGTCCATAGCACATAATAGTGGGCACAGGTTCATAGGTTCATAGGTTCATAGGTAGGTACTAGGTTATCGGCCCAAGGGCCTACGCAAGCCTAGCCAACAAGGTTCCCTGGCTTATGCTGAGCAGAGACACAGAAGTGATCCCCAGGGTGTATTTCCCATCCACTCATCAAGATTTTTCTTGAAGAGTGCTAATGAAGAACTTTGCTTGACATAGATGGGTAGCCTGTTCCAGAGTATGGGAAGTCTCTGGGATAGGAATCTATCCCTCCAGCATGTCCTGTTTATTGTGGTGACAAGGTTTAGGTCCCTAGAGCGTGTAGCTCAGAGGGATTGGGATTTATTTAGGTGTAGCATGTCCAACAGCTCTGGGTTTGACATAGCTTTATATGTTAGGCAGAGATCACCTCTGAGTAGGCGATATGCTATGGAGTAAAGCTGGAGTTTTTGAGGCGGTCAGTGTAGGGCATTTGTTTGAGTCCAGTAATCCTCTTTGTGAGGTACTTCTGTGGCCTTTCCAGCTGCTGCAGATGTCTTGTGAGGTACATTCCAAAAGGGGCGTTGTTCTCTATAATGGGTCTAATGAGTGTAGCGAATGCATGCAATGTACAGACATGGGATGAGTGGTGTATGTAGACGTGAAGGAATCCCAATGCTCGACATGGACATTGTACAGTGGTTATGGTGAGTGTGGCACATATTGCAGGTATGTCAGTGCCAGCCACGACATGGCATGCTACACGACTGCAGCATTAAACATCACACATACCCAATGTGTGTCATGTGACCTATACACCCAATAGCATTCCACGACATATATGTGACTCTTTGTACAGATGGCGACTGATGTACAGAATGTGTATACTAGCATATCTAAGCACACACACAACATGCTATGCATGGTGTGTATAGGTGCATATGTTTGCACACACAGAACAATGAGGTGCACAGCAAAGACCTCTATGTGTAGTACTGTGGTCAGTGTAACCGGATGGGGTGTAGTACCATGTGCCATCATCATCATCATGCATCTTGTGGTCACTCACGGCTACTACTGTGTGACAGACCACTGCCTAGCATGTTGTACCTGAAATGCAGTGCCGTGGATACATTCACTATTACACAGCCACTTTGTACATGGGTGTATGAGGTGTCCAGTAGGGACCATTGCCTCACATGACTGTGTTATGTGTTGAAGAGTGTTGCACAGCCCCATGATAGGCCTCTACCCCCGAGGTACATTGTGTGTGTGTGGATGACATGTGGGATACTGACGTGAGACCTTACAGTGGGTGTGTGGTTACGCCATATGTAGCATGACTTTGTGTACTGCATGTGATCAATGTGTTATGTTGTGTACAGGTGTTGCAACTATGCCTATCCAATGTGCAGTACGGGGTTTCCACAACTGTGTGTCATGCTCTGTGTATTGTATGTCATTGAGGCAGCTACTGACATTACTGAGCTGTGCAACATCTCACAGCAAACATGAACGGCATGCATTATGCGTAGGTGTGTTACTTGTACATGGCCTACACCTCACCTATGACATGCATATTTCATTACCAACATTGCAGGTATAACACACTCACCAGCATGGATTGGCTGCCCTGCTGTCACACCAGAGGGACCTACGAGAATATGAGATGATTCATCAGTGGCCACAACTGTGGCATTGCTACAGTGGGTATGCTAAACTGCAGTACAACAACAGTCAACAGTCACAGGTGTAGGTGTAGGGATATTATTCAAACTATCCATATTGCACAACACTAGGCAGCTGAACTGCTAAACACACAGTACACATCTCACGTACACATACTCTAACAATACAGTTAACTGTAGTCTACAGATTGGGCATGTTACCTGCTTGCTCCAGGTGGATGTGCTGGGTGGCTCCGACCTCCATTACAACACATGTCAGTGGTTGTTGTAGCTGTTGTCCAGGAGCCACCACGCTTAGGAACAGCTCCTCCTCTCTGGTGAGGGGGGGGATGAATGACCACCCCTCCACCTGTGGCAAGCTGCTGTCTTTGGATATCAGACGCACGCCGCCGGACTTGTCAAATTAAATCACTGTAGTGATGGCTTACCTGCTCATATGTCTGGTTATGCATGCCTATGTCATTTACCCAACTAACAAGTTCCTGCCACAGTGCAGTCCACTCCTGCTGGTGCTGGCCGCTTCTGGAAAAGAGCATTGTGTACTGATGCAAAAGGCTGTTGCGTATCACCTCTTCCTCATCCGCTGTATACGCTGGGTTGCGGTGGTGGGCCATCTGGATGAAAAAGGTATGAACAATTTGTGTGAGAGTGTCCTGTGTCACACTGTACACCTTTACCCACAGATATCACTTTACTGCCATATATACCATCTTATTGGCTGTCAGAGGTTGCACACGTTCAATATCACTTATTGGTTCTCAGGCCACAACTAACTAACACTGGCATACTTTATATATCACACCACTATACAACAGTACCCGACACACTGTTTGTGACACATTGCACAACCTCAAGACAGGGGTGTATATCACACCGATGCACAAACAGAAATGTCATCCATTGCAATGGATGTATAGTACAGGTACAGTAGTACCAATCAACCACCCTAGTCATTGATGCCATAGCCCTGCCTAACAGATGTGTCCAGTTGTTACTATAGGTGGCATACTGCTGTAACAGACTATATATGTTGCTGGATACACACATTTAACCTGTAACACACATATGATTGCAGCCATTGTACAGGCATAATCACACACACATCAAGCATACAACGCACCACTGTATGCCAACACAGATGAGCATTACCTGTGTACCATACGGTACTGTGTGCCACTACTTACACACCCTTATGTCTGCATTCTGCCCTCTGTGGAGACTACAGGAAACACACATGACAGTGTTTTCAAGCAAAGTGAACACACACCATACTGTGCTGTTTAGGCCTACAGCTTCAGGTATTACTACAGTTCATATTGGTGATGGATTCACCTGCAGTACCACTCACTAAGCATACATGCATTGCTTTAGCCTACAATGAGACACCACATTCGTCAACGGATACGTCACATCATCTGCCATACTACTATGTCTGCCTAACAGTACATTACACATCAGTTGCTGTCCTCACAGCTAGGATAGGCACTACCATGTCAGATACAACATCACACTAAGCTAACACACCTTTACAGACCTTGCACACATTCAGCGTTACACTTATGCAACCTCACATAGCAGCTATTGCATTAAGTATATGTGTGAGTGCATAGTGTCATAGGTAGGTATATGCTACCCTGGCCTTTGACACACATGTACTTTGATTTCACTTGCTCCTGCCAACCTGAACCACAGAGGTGTTTCCTGGTGTGCATTACCAATCTCCCACACAATCATCAGGGGTATTTATAACAACTGCTAAGGAGGAGCCTTGTTTGCTATTGCTATGTGGTCTATTCCGGTGTATGGCATATCTCTGAAATGGGAACCTATCCCTCCAGCATGTGCCATTTAGTGAGCTGACAAGGTTTAGGGCCCTAGAGCATTTATCCCAGAGGGATTGTGATATGTTGCCATGGTGGTTGTCACCCAGCTATGTGTGTGACATACCTCTGTATGTCCGGCAGAGGTCACCTCTGTGTGGCCAGTATGCAATACAGTGTATTTGTGATTTTTTGAGTCAGTCTGCATAGGGCATCTGTTTGCAGTCAGTATTACCCTCATACATGTGAGTTACATACCCTCTGGGGGTCTGTCTGTGGCCTGTTCACCTGGTGTAGGTGTCATATGAAGTACATACCACACAGGGCATTGTGATGAGTACAGGGGAACTCTACCCTATACGTCCATAGCTGACACACCTGTTGTCATGACACATACCACACAGACAGATTACAGGTGTAGTGTGGCACTGTCTTCATCAAAGCGGAGGCTACTGTCTCCCTGTGTCCCATGTTCCCTTATCACACCTTCACTGTTAGGTACATCTCTACCTATGTGGTAGTTAATGGGTACACTGTTTTGGGAAGGTGGAATGGCACTGTAGTATCAACACTTGTCTACAGTCCGTGCCTTGGTCACCACACACCTGTTGCGGTACATATGAACCCGTGTCTCTCTGTCTCTCTCTCTATATGTGTATATATATATATATATATATATATATATATATATATATATATATATATATATATATATATATATATATACATGCATATCTATACACATACATGTACACATCCATTGCTGTACACATGGATGTACATATAGGCACATGTACAGTCCACCTTTCATGGTGGGGATATCACTTATGCGACAGTTGTGGGATGTACAGGTATGTGATTAAATTGCACAGTGTTGTGCAGAATGCATGTGGGTGTCCTCAGCCCTTGTTGCATTAGCAGGCCTCACTGGCTGTAACACAGCAGATCTGACACATCTGTCCCACAGCATTTAACCACCACATGACATATATCAACACTACCATAGCTGGCCTTAGGCATAGGCCAACTGGGCGGCCGCTCTAGTAGGGGTGCTTTTCAACTATTTATGTGGTGTAGTAACACAAGGATTAGAGCACCAGGAAGTGTGGTAGGGGACGCCATGGAGCCCTTTTGCCTAGGGCACCAGTTGACCTACGGCCGCTCCTGCACACTGCATGCTGTTTTCTAAGCCACACACTACGACCTACATGGATATATGCACATATCAACCTTCACTGACAGATATCTGTCCACCCTTCACTAACAGTTGCAGTATGTCCCTTGCCCTATGCACATGTGCAGATACAGATAGATACATACTGCTGCCACAAATGGATGATTTCCAGTGTGTAGAGTACTCTTCAGGAACATCTACAACATGCCAACACATACATGTGAGTTACATACCTTACCTTATATTTCCCTGCTCCGTGTGTTACGGTTTTGTAGTTTTTTTTTTATTGGTGTTTTTTTTTGGTTTTAGACCTCTATTCAACATTCTGTCTCTGTTTCTCACTCTGTTCTGTTCTGTCTCTGTCTCTGTCTCAGTTGTGTCTGTGTCTGTGTCCATGTCTCTCTCTCTCTCTCTCACTCTCTATCTCACAGCACCTGCAATGATATAATTGCATGTGTGGACTGCAGGTACAGCCTGCTTTTCTAGGTATCTGCACTTGTGCATGTGACAGCCTCTGCACCAATTGCTGCCCACCATTCAGTAATTGCATGCAGCCTGCTGTTTGGTGATTGCATTACTCACTTTGATTGCAGCCCACTGCTATAAAATGCTAGGTTAGGTAGGCATAGCCCTTTCAGATTTCCAAGGTGGGGCCCATGCTTGTTTGCTCTGGACACCATTGTGTCAGTCTGAAGGTTGGTATATGTCTCTTATCTGATACTAGGGTTGTAGCCAGTTATATGCATGTTGTACTCAAACCTGAATGTTGCTGCTTCCAGTACACACATCTCAGTGTAGACATGTACGCACCCCTCCAAATGCTAACACAGGATACATGGGAGTATGTATTTTTTCTCACACAATTAACTGCCATACAAATGTGGTTATTTCTCTGTATTCCTGTGGCCAGTATTAATCCTGGTCTGACACTGTGTGGTGTTTGTAAGGTGCTACTGTAGCATTATTCCCTGCTAGGATGGTTGGTTCTCCTTTCACAGTCATGTCATGCAATTCCACAACCACTGCTGGTAAAGACCCACAGAAAAGGATTAGTGTTATACCATTCCTAATTTTCATTTACATTCCCTCATTGTAATGCATGATATATTTATTTCAGAACCAAGTTATTTGTATATCTGCTGTAGCTTAGTGGTAATTCATGCAGTCTATTGTGTCAATGGTCTGGGGTTCAAGACTGGCAGAGGTACTTTCTTTTGCTGCTGAGCAGAACAAGGGCCCTGCCATAGAGTGACTAAGGCACTTTTAAGCAGTTGTAAGTGGGTTTGCGTGATGCTTAGCGACGCCAGCTGTTGCACATGCGCACACTCGCTTAAACCCGCTTACTACTGCTTAAAAGTGCTTACTCCCGCTAACCCCGCGCTAATTTCCTTTAAAGAAAAGAAAATGGGGAGATAGGAAAGCGGTGAAAAAGGGGGCACAAAGAGGGACACACAATAGGTAAACAAGCTCGGGATGTGCAGGACGGGTGTAGGGAAGGTCCATAGCTGCCCATTTCTTTAACAGCAACAGCTGTGCATATGCAATGAATTTGGAGTGAAATTTGAAACCTTCCATCCCTGGGAGAGGGGTGGGGACAACAAAATGTGTTGTACTGCCAATTCTAATTATCAGCTTACATGTTTGTCCGATGGACATGTGTGCGAAATGGGCAGCTATGTATGGGGCGTAATTTTTTTCTGGGTACAGATTGCCCTTTTTTTTTTTTTCAGGTGAGAGTGGGAAGTGAGGTAGAGGAAGTAGGTATGTCCGGGGAGGTAGATTGGGAAGGTAAACAGACAAGACAGACAAGACGCATACAGGGGCAGTGTATGACACATGGGGTGGGTGAACACAATTGACGGGGTCGGATGTTTGGAAATCGCAAGTCCATGAGCCCACAGATGGTAACAGTGGAACTGAGATCCCCACCCATGGGCAGTCACCACTGAACCTTCACAGCCCCGAGGGTGGCTGTGCTGGGGGCTGCGTAGGACGGGCAGGCTCACCCGTGAGATGTGCCACTCTCGCCTCAAGCTGGCGTAGGGGATCAGCGACTGAACGCTGGATCTCCCTACGCATCACAGCCCAGACCCTTTGAAGGGTGACAGGTGGCCCTTCTCTGCCCACGCTTGCATGGGGGGACGAGCCCCATCCCCTGCAGTGCTTCCACCTGAAGGTGGCACAGGACCAATAGAGGAGGGGAGCCCAGGCTGGGCACCGGACCTGCTGGTGCCAGGTGTACTCGCCAGCTGAGGAGGGACAGGTGGGTCCGCTGGGACTGGCCTTCCCATACGTTCTGTGATTAGGTGTGTTTAATTACAACATATGCAAAACAGCATTCCAGATTAGTTGTAACAGCATGCAATAATATTCCCATTAACCTAACACACCAAGGGTACAACAGTTGAACAGCAAGCATAACACATGCATATATTGAACCACAGTGGTTATTCCAACAGCATGCAGGGATGTTTGGTAGCAACAGGCCACCACGATTGTGGTGTTTAAACAGGGCACATGCATCAACGTGAATGCAAATATTTATAGAACAATAGGCGATATGTCCCAACAAATATTTCAGATTACACATACCCATTGAGGTGTGGAATTGCATGGTTTATGCACATACAGTAGGGTGTATAAAAAACCTTGGTTAACATCTTATAATGACCTTTTAGTCTACACTACATTCCTAGTGACTGCAATATCCCTGCCTGTATTATTACACTTGCCACCATACATTAGGTTGTGTAATGGGTTTGGCTAGTTCAATATATGCCTGACCTATATCTGACATACTAACTGTCCAGGATGCAGATGTTACTGCTACATATTTCTTGATTGCATTTATATTTCTTTATCTACATATCTGGGATGTTTTCACATGACATTTTCACTTTGATTTGTACAGAACCCTGCATTTCTTGACACACACTCACATTTCTGGGGAAAAAATAACATGCTACATGTGTGACAGGTTTACTTATTCATGCCAGCCAGTAACTGCCTGTTGTGGACTGTATATATGTTTCACAGCTACTAGTACTTCCATCACCCACTTTATATGGGACTGCACAACTCTGGGTTGCCAGCACCTTTTCAAACAGTACTGTTTGTATACTGCAAGGGTACAACAACATTTCAGACTCTGTGACACAGACACATTCTGGGTTTTAGACCTTTATTAATGACATTACACACTTTTCCACATGTTCACTCCTTTATTTATTTTAATAGTGTATATGGCAGACATGTTCAAGACATATTATACCTTTATTAATAGGTTAGAACAATCTTTTTTCAGGCTCACTCACTTATTTTATATGACAGTGCCTGCAGAGATATTATTCCAGACATATGTTACCTTTCTTAATGGGTTTCTACACTCTTTTTCTGCCTCTCTGACGTTTTTATCTGACAGTACATGTAGAGGACTTATTCAGGCAATTTTATGGCTGTATTATTGGACTGCAACACTTTCTTTCATGCTCTCTCCCATATTTTATATAACAATACATGCAGAATAATCACTAACCTGCCTGGTGGCGCAGCCTTAGCAGCCTATCAGCATAGGTTTGCTGATTCATAGCACGGTCACCTGCAGCTGTAAAGTAAATGAAGGGATATTGAGACATACCTATCCATTATACATAC
This sequence comes from Protopterus annectens, assembly GCF_019279795.1. NCBI lineage: Eukaryota > Metazoa > Chordata > Ceratodontiformes > Protopteridae > Protopterus > Protopterus annectens. The sequence goes on along the minus strand of NC_056743.1, from coordinate 1,429,886,127 downwards.
TCCATTATCAATTCTTACATACTGCATTCCATGGCTATATACTCAGTTGTGGGGCATCCCACATCCCACGGGCCTCCTGTATCCATTGGTTCAGGTGGTCCTGCTTTCACCTCTTCAGGTCTGCATGGTGGTGACGGACCTGCTCACCAGTCCGAGGAACGCCGGTGGCACTGGTGAGGTCACGAGCTAACCGGTTCCAAGCCTCTGCCTTGTACTCCATCCCTTGGAACTGGCCCTGCAGGAGTCTTGACTCGTGATGGTGGACAAGGAGCCAAACCATGTATTTGGACTCCTCGATGCCCCAACGTTGCATTCGGAAGTGTGTTCCCTCTCCGACACCAGACATTCTAACTGCAGATGTGAGCTACAATCAGTTATGGCATGTATCCCCGCCTGTGGGGCTTAAATATGCCGCATTTCCCGCACTTTTTTGTGATTGGCCATTTTGTAAAATTCTCAGCTGACTGCAGACCTGCTTAGTAATGGTTAAACTACCATTCGTAAGTATATGAATGTTAATAGTGGCTGTTTCCCCTATGTTGTCATGGCTTAGTGGTTCTGTACTTTGCTTCTGATGCACAGAGTTCTGGGTTTGAACCTTGTCATTCATTTTATTTTCATACTATCCAGACAGGCTAGGGGGTGTGGCTGCATTTAAGCAACTTTGATCTATGTTGCTCCTCGGTGCCCTACGGTGCCCTGGTTGGCACGGCACGCAAGTCCACACAAACACATTGCCCTGGGTAAAGCGCCATTGAACTATGGGCAACTCTATTGCGCTGGGTAAAGCGCTATGAAACTATGGGCAACTCTATTGCGCTAGGTACAGCGCTATAAACTATGGGCAACTCTATTGTGCTAGGTAAAGTGCTATTAAACTACGGGCGACTCTATTGCGCTGGGTGAAGCGCTGCTTAACTGCAGGCAATTTTATATCAGGATCCTTTAAAATATTTATTTTGTTCACTGATACATTGGCCATTTCACTGCTTTTTAGTAATGTTTAAACATATTTGTCAGGTATTATTTCATATACTGATTTAAAAAATAAATACGAAGTGGAGTGGTGGGACTTGAAACGTGAATGCCTCTTCTATGTGCGAACGCTCTACCATTATGCTATTGCTATTTGGTGTGATTTGCATTAACATTCTTTCTTATGCTCTTCCATGTCAGAATTGCTAACTCTCGCTAAACAATGGGCACAACCACGCGTACACCAGCAAATACGGGCAGCTATTTTGGGGATTTAAAAAAATATATTTAATGTTTTGCATTTTAGAACTATGATAGGGGTTTACAATATCAGGGAGTGTGGTGTTGGGTGCAGGGACATTTGAGCGGACTCACTCTTGTGTGCGTGCTTTGTTTAGTTTTAAAACACTTGCAGGGTCGTGAACATTTAGACTGCTTGGCAGTCGGACACGCCCTCTGCTTTCTTACACGGTCCGTGTAAGACTTACGGTTGAGTCAGCATGCCCTCATGCATATTCATGGCACGCTGACGTCACACCATTCAACTGCAGCCTCTGAGTAAGACTGATTAAGTCTTACACGGAGGATTCGTGAATCCGGGGGTTTATTTTCTTTATCAAGTTGACACTGCATTGGGAGGTGAAATTATTCCTTTGCCTTTTGCCAAGATAGAATTCTCTCTTTATTGCAGAGGTGATACCAATATCTCAGTGAGACTTCTTGTGCTTTCCAAATCCTTTGCACACTGGCGATTCTTCTGTTACCTTTTCAATACTATATTGGCATGACTACTTCATTAGTATATGCTAGAATAGTGTTTGTGAACATTCTCAACACCTCTTCCTTTGTCCCTAACAAGCTTCCCGGAATTCCTGTTGTGACATCTGGACAATACCCCATCAGACTGCCAACAATAATGTGATGTCCCTTACTATCCTGGGTCAGTAACTAAGGAGTTCAATCCTCACTACGGACTCCAATAGGAGACCGTCACTTAAACAGGAGTAATATTTCACAATTTTTCCTAAGAGCACAACAGGAATATGCTCTATAACCCAGAACTGGACTGTATACTTTTGTCGACCACTAATTTAACTCATTACACACTTCAGAGCAATGTGTCCCAGTTTAAGACCTCTGCTACAGTCACACTTAAATAAATTAAATCTCACACATCCAAACACTTCTGGGAAATCTAGACACAGATTTCCAGCTGTGCTACTTCCCCAAAATAATATGGCAACATGCTGTCACCAATCAGATAGCCTTCATGCCCTTTTAAAAGGGGTGTCCAGTTATGAAAATTAGATATTAAAACAAATGATAGCAAATGACCTAAAGCAGTCAGACCTTCAGAGTGGTCCGGGAAATTATCAAAGCAGATATAAAGAACCTCACAAATCACTGAAAAACACTTATTGACCAGCCAGAATGTAAGTTAATAAAAATATTTAATAATGAGTAAAATGATTAAAAAATATCAGACAGTAATTTTCAATAAACAAACAGAGCTCAATCACCAAGAAAATGAAATCAATCATGTAGGATAGAAATCCAGCATTTAGAAGAACTGTAACTGATTAGTTGTAATTTTTCTATTTGTCTAAAGAACACTGTCCTTGAGTGAAACTAAATTATTACAATTGAGCAAAGGCAGGCTTATAGTTCTTGGTGAGTAAAACACATAAAAGCAAATAATCCAACAAAGAAGTCACAGGATACATTCTCCTTGAAAAGAACCAGACAGCAGGGTAAGGTTATAAGCACTTTTGTTCTCTTTATTCACACTCAATACAAACGGAACTTCATCAGATACAAAACCACACATTTTATATACACCACCATCACAATCAATTAACTTAAATGAATTAATTAGTTAAGTGTGCTCTCAAGTTATAAACACATTAACATGTTTTTCTTTAAAAATATATAGCTATGTATAATACATGAATAGTTCTCCTATAAAAAAACACATATATAATAAACATTTCATCTGTTAAGAAAATATATTTATAAATGACAATACATATTAGATACTAACTTACTGGAGCTTCAATATTCAACATATATTTTATTTCAAATCTGTTCGTTTATGAAGAAGTTTCCATAGAATCTCATTAATACCAGGAAAAACTGTTTTTCCTGGTATTAATGACAGGATTTCTCTAAGGAGCTTGCTTCATTTAAAGGCAGATGAGATTAGATAAAAATGGTATAAGTGGTTGAATATAGAAACAATTAAGTTAGTATCTAATATATGTATTGTCATTTATAAATATATTTTCTTAGATTAAATGTTTATTATATATGTGTTTTTTATAGGAGAACTATTCATGTATTATACATAGCTATATATTTGTAAAGAAAGAACATATTAATGTGTTTTTAACTTGAGAGCACACTTAACTAATTAATTCACGTAAGTTAATTGATTGTGATTTATTAATTGAATTGTATATAAAAATGGGGGGAAGTGTGTAAGGTTTTGTATTTGATGAAGTTCTGTTTGTATTGAGTGTGAATAAAGGGAACGAAAGTGCTTATAACCTTACCCTGCCTGGTGTCTGGTTCTTTTCAAGGAGAATGTATACTGTGACATAGTTCTTGGTGAGTCTTTGTGGGTATTCACTGCACAGTACAACTGTGAACAACTGACAACTGCTATAACTGGCTGTTAACTGACAGCAACTGACAACTGTAACTGATGTCAACTATCTTCAGCAGGCTCTTTTATAGACTAGCTTAACTGTCACAACTGCTCCAGTTCTAATTTTCATTTCATATTTTGAAAAATCAACCAACAGCTGTTTACTAAAGTCCCTTCCTGTCTTTCAGCCTCTGACAGTAACACATAGAAACTGTCAACATTCTAATGACATCATCTGCAAATCAGCTGATTATTTTTCATTCCTCCTTCTATGCCAAAGTATGAGATGGGCCTAATCTTGAGAAAATTGTTATAGTCATCTCATTTCTGTGGTGTGATATCCCCTAGCTCTTCAAAAGAATCTTTCAACAGCTTCTCTAACAAATCTTTAAAGTTTACTTTCCTGAGAAAAAGTGTTTGGAATCTCTAATGTCAGCAAAAAAGACTCTCTACCAAAGATTTAATTTGTGCAAACATAAGAACATGGTCCAATAAATGTATGGGTTCTGCTTAGATCTCCTTAACTAAGTGCTTCTTTTCTGTCTGTATAAATATTTTATCTCTTCTTGACCACTGTTTGTGTCTTTCAGACTAGGAAGTGTATGCGGTATCCCTTGAACCACTTTTGCTACCTTTCCAAACATCAACCCATCCTTCTTCCTTGGTATAGTGCTTCAAAAACTTCCCTTGTGTTGTCAGTCTTAGGCCTTCCAGTACCTTATCATCTGCTAGCACTATATTCCAGTTCCCCATAATAATTATTTTAGCCTCTGCAAATGCTAATATGGTTGCCATACTATTCCTAAACTCCATTGCGTTGATTCTTGGAGAAAGGTAAATACTCACTAGGGTCAGCTTTTCTCATCTGAAAAAAAAAAACGTAATAGCCTCACATCTACTTTTGTCATTATTTAATAGACTCTTTGCCTGGAAACTGAAAACAATGGGAAATCAAATTACTACTCCCTGTCTCCTTGGAGTAATCTTGTCTAAAATTCTGCTTTCCCATCCAGTACAGTTTATCTTGCTTTCAACGCAATGCCAGAATTTTTTCTTTTAATTTTGAGGGACAAACTGAACGATGATGTGTCTGAGGTGCCCACTTCCTATGCTGTGGGGTCTCCAAGGTATACAATGCACCTAATCAGTCTACTTAGAGATTCTATTTCACAAATTGCACACAGTTTACCCACTGTAGCTCTTTGGGTACTCCATCAAATCTAAAATTCTTTCAGTATATCTGGTCTTCATATTCCCTGAATAGTACTTCAAACAAATCTTGGTGGGCCACAGATGGTTTCATAAGAGCTCTGAGCACAAAGTTTTCCTACCCTAACTACCGAATAGTGTCACAATGAGAACTAAACATTGAACCCATTTATTTTACTTTTTCTTTTGTTTTACTCACATAGGCTTGCAGAGTCATCTTCATATATTGCATCTTTTGAAAGATAGTTAGCAGAGGAACCTCCTGTTGCTCTTTGGGGTCCTCACAGTGGGTATCTACTGCCTTTACCTATTTGATGGTACTGGATTTCTCTCATGGTCTTTCTGCTAGCTTCTGTTTATTTTCACGATTCTTGCAGACTTTTTTATTTTTTTCTTCTTGAAAACTCGGTAAACTTCCTCCATTTAATTAACAAAAAATTCCCTTGTTGACAAAATATTTTATGGGTCTCCACTAAATTTAAAATCTGTGAGGGAGCACATCAGTACAATCAGTGCTCACTGCTGAGTCACCATACTGTAAATCCTCTTTTAGAATAATTTATAACATTGCTTTAGTAGCCCCAGTACCTTAAGTGCTGCAACTTTGGTATGGCACTTAAAAAATATTATGGGGTCAAGGGCCTAAATATGTTTATTGTGGTACCTGACTGATGTGAATGTTTAGATGGTTATTCTGATGAACTGGTGAGACATTAGCAATTTTTGAAAGTGACAGATATTATGACTGCTTATTTCTTGTAATTTACAGCCAACTTGTTTTGGGATATCTAGTGCAAGAGAGCCATGAGGCAAGCCTCTAGTCTGATTTACAGATCATCAGATGTAGCATCTGAAATGAGTAGATCATCAGTTTACATTTTTATGTTTAACCCTGATATGTTTTGTTTTAGTCATTTAAGAAAAGAGGGAGAGATTGAATCACCATCACATACTTGATAAGTCCTACCAGAGGGGCAAGTTTGGAGTCAAGAGGTTACACCGGAATCAAAGTTAAGTTTTTGTACTTTTTTTTTTTTGAGGAACAAGGGATAAACAAATTTGAAAATATGTCATAATCAAAACATACCGCCAGTTACAACAGATACTATTCATGTTGATACAAATCTGATCATTTGACTATATAGATGCCACCCATAGTACAGAAACTAGACTAGAAGCCATACTGAGCATCATTTCAAAGACCATTTCTTTATGTGGTGAAGAATTTGGACATTACACTAAGTTTTCAAAGATTTTTGGGAACAGGAAATGCATCTGAAATTGACTTGCAGTCTGCAGGAGAGGAAAGTAGAAGAACAATGCATGATGGTTGAAGTGTACTGTAATATTTCAGCTGTTAGGGATAGGTTATTATTTTGAAATTTGACCTGTGACCAGTTTCACGTAGGCTGAATATAGTTGGCTATACATGGATCCTGTTTTATTGTTTAGCTGTTTTATGAATTTGCTGACACTATCTGGGCTTATTTCTTACAAAAGAAACATGGAATGGAAGTAATTTAGAGAGCTGTTTTATGTATTAGAATGACTTTGCCCTTGCTGAGCTGTGGAATCCTTTGATGTTGTATTACTGCATGCAGTTACCTGTGATGCCATATTCTAGGAGATTAATTTGGTGAAATGTCTATGTGGTAAGTTCATATGTTTTAATGGGTATGCATATTAGTTTAATAATAGAGTTGTAGTGAGTTTGTGAGCTGTCTGTTATTTTTTTTCACTGCTTATCAGTTCGGTTTATTAGTGAGCTATTCTCACTGACAACTGTGATTTTTATCTCCTGGTTTTCCGCAAACAAAAAATCTTTGTGCAGAAAAAGGTGACATTAGCCAGCAGCTACAACAAATGGCATTTTTGTCCCAGTTACAATATAAGAAAAAAAACATCTCATGGAATACAGGTTATATTGCAATTTATACACTCCTGCCTTGGCTGTTTCATTACTGTCACTGTGCTCTCGTGATCAAATCTTGCCAGCCATGAGTAAATCTCAATATAACCTACAACACTGCCACAGACTATTACTATCATAATGCACACATTTAGAGTACTTTGCTGGCATTATATAATCGCTCATTTCCAATAATATATATTTATGTACTGCTGTTCTGTGTAACTGTAGATGTTATATGCTTTTGACACAAAGTAATTCTATTTATTTAATTGTTCACTTTCTTTTGTTGATGGAGTTAATCTCATTAGGCAAGGTTCATATGACCAGTACACCAGGAAGATTCACTGACTCTTCTTGCCTGGCACAGTATTGGCACTTCTTGAAAAGGAGTGGAAGAGTTCAGATGGAAGAAGCAGCCAAAGCTGTCTCAATTACTGAAGAATTAATTATGATTTCTGAGGATGGCAGTTTAACAGTGCAGGAGATATGTATGCTTAATATAATATCCAGAATATTTCAGAATCCAAAAAAATTAAGAATCTCACTGGTTGCAGTTTATGGAATATTTAATTATTTTTCTGTTTGTAAACTGGTGAGTCAGCTGCTAGAGGGTTGTTTACAGCCATGTCCCAAGATAAAACAATTGCATTCGCTGCAGTATCCAGCTGAGCATTAAGATATAAACACATACAGAACAATTTATATACTTTGAGGGAAATTCAGATCAATACCAGGTATGAATAAATGCAGTTGAATGTGAACAGCTGAGACACTAATAATAATAAATATTATTTTTGTCAACTATGCATATAATATACATAAAATAAAGCAAAACAAAGATTTGCATGGTATTTATTTATTTATTTATATTTGTTTTCTGTTGACTGGGTTAGTCTCATGGGAGACTCAAGGTAATATTTATACTACTAAGGAAAATTTGACCAGGGAATTGGAGAACTTCACCTACTCTTCGCATACGGGGATGCAATTCATTGTTAAACTTCCCGTCTTCTGGTTCAGGTACGGAAGTGGTTCAGAGATGCAGGAAGTCCAAAATCGAGTATGGAGAAAGAAGGAGAGTTTTTTCAGGTTTTTGATGTGAGTAAAGGTGTTAATGAAACAGCTGAAAAGCCAAATATGGCAGTTAATGAATTGGAAGCTATGTGGAGTGAGGAGAATGGAGAAGGGAGAAAAGAAAGTGGAGAAGAGTTGAGTAAAAGGCAAAAAGAAGGAGTTGAAGTCAATATGGTGGATTCAGAGGAGTTATTTCAGCATAATTTGTTTGCAATAGATTCTGCAACACCTGAGTGTGTTGTTGCAACTCTCCAGTCGAGGTGGGGGGGGGGTTGTGGGATGTTTATTTGAAAGAACTAATTGAACAGAGTGAACCAGAGAGTGAGAGTGTCATGGGGAAAAATAATGGACAGAATTAAAAAAGAAAAAATTCGAGAAATAAGGAAGGAAGAAAATGAATTGTATGCAAAAGCAGTAAGAGAAGGCAAAAAAAAAGAGAAGAGAAGAAAACCGAAGTAAGAAGAAAGCACTGATTGAGGAAAAGGCACTGGACAGGTATGAAATCTGGGACGACACCATTTCAGCATAGAGTAGTAAACCCAGAAAGGTAAGAGCATTTGTTTGTTTTAACAAAGGTATAGTTTTTGTGACTTTTTTTGAGGGGTCACAGTATAGAGAAAAGTTCTTTGAACAATACAAAAAGAGAAAGAATTAAAACCCTTGGAACTTATATTCTGTGCAGCCATTTAACAGAGTAGCTACAAAAAGAGTATTTATACAATTCAAACTGAAGTTGAAAGAGACAATTTAAAAGACCATTTAAAACTATGAGAGATGCTATGGACATTACAAAGATCTATGGAAATAGAGGTTTATGGATTGAGGGATGGAAATGTGGTGTTATATTGAAATGCAAAATGACAAAATAATGCATTTGCCTAGAGTAATTAATGTGGAGAGGAATAGGGAATTCGTTAGATACTGAGGACAATCAAAGACATGTTTTTGTGTGGTAAAAATGATCATTTTGTGACAAAAAATGTTTTATTTTTAGTAAAGTTGTTCATGAAGCAAAATTATGAGCAACAATGTATAAAGTGTGAACAAATAGGACATTCATGGATGGACTGTATTGCTAAAGAGAATGATAAACAGGAAACAAAGTCAGAACAAGATAGGAGAATGTTTTAGTAGATAATACAAAAGAAACACAAAAAGAAAAAAAAATGAATGAAGACGATATAAGAATGGAAGTAAAATAATGTATTAAAGAAACAAAAGGAAATGGAGGAGAGATGGGAGGAAGTAAGTAATTCAATTAATGAAGGAGAAGGTAAATGGATAAACGTTAAAAAGTAAAAGTCACATGCACACATGAATAAGCATGAGCACATGAACACATGCACATGCACACATGAACACATGCACACATGTACACATGAACATGCACACATGAACACATGCACACATGCACACATGAACACATGCACACAAATACATTGCTCACCACACACACACACACACACACACACACACACACACACACACACACACACACACACACACTCACACACACACACACACACACACCAAGCAACTAACATACACAATAGTGGGTGATGGTGGGTGACAGTATCACAAGGTGAAATAGTCACCACACACACGGTCAGCATGCAGAATATGTGTTACTCAAGACCATGCAGTGCAAAGTGTAGATAGTCCTACTCCAATGACATTATACATGGCTTTTGATGCATGTGTGAAGAAACTAGTGATTGGTACACCCTGAACAGAGTGTGTATATGGATTAGACAACATTGCTGTGTGCTATTATCTGCTCTGCAATGTCATGTGCACCATCACTCAATGGTATACATACCATGTCTGCATGTGTTATCTGTGTGACACATAGATTGTGATAGTGTCTGTGTCCATAGTACATAATAGTGGGCACAAGACCATAGGTTCATAGGTTCAGGTAGGTATTAGGTTATCGCCCAAGGGCCTACGCAAGCCTAGCCAACAAGGTTCCCTGGCTTATGCTGAGCAGAGACACAGAAGTGATCCCCAGGGTGTATTTCCTATTTCCCATCCACTCATCAAGATTTTTCTTGAAGAGTGCTAATGAAGTTGTTTTTGCTTGACATAGATGGGTAGCCTGTTCCAGAGTATGGAAGTCTCGGATAGAATCTATCCCTCCAGCATGTCCTGTTTATTGTGGTGACAAGGTTTAGGTCCCTAGAGCGTGTAGCCTAGAGGGATTGGGATTTATTTAGTGTAGCATGTCCAACAGCTCTGGGTTTGACATAGCTTCATATGTTGTAAGTAAGAGATCACCTCTGAGTAGGCTTATGCCATGGAGCAAAGCTGAGTTTTTGGAGGCTGTCAGTGTAGGGCATTTGTTTGAGTCCAGTAATCCCTCTTTGTGAGGTACTTCAGCCTTCCAGCTGCTGCAGTGTCTGGGTCCATAGCACATAATAGTGGGCACAGGTGTAGCGAATGCATGCAATGTACAGACATGGGATGAGTGGTGCATGTAGATGTGAAGGAATCCCAATGCTCGACATGGACATTGTACAGTGGTTATGGTGAGTGTGGCACATATTGCAGATATGTCAGTGCCAGCCACGACATGGCATGCTACATGACTGCAGCATTAAACACCACACATACCTAATGTGTGTCATGTGACCTATACACCCAATAGCATTCCAGGACATATATGTGACTCTTTGTACAGATGGTGACTGATAAGCAGAATGTGTATACTAGCATATGTAAGCACACACACAACATGCTATGCATGGTGTGTATAGGTGCATATGTTTGCACACACAGAACAATGAGGTGCACAGCAAAGACTGCTATGTGTAGTACTGTGGTCACTGTAAACAGATGGGGTGTAGTACCATGTGCCATCATCATCATCATACATCTTGTGGTCACTCACAGCTACTACTGTGACAGACCACTGCCTAGCATGCTGTACCTGAAATGCAGTACCGTGGATATGTTCACTATTACACAGCCACTTTGTACATGGGTGTATGAGGTGCCCAGTAGGGAGCATTACCTCACATGACTGTGTTATGTGTTGAAGAGTGTTGCACAGCCCCATGATAGGCCTTTACCCCCGAGGTACGTCATGTGTGTGTGTGGATGACATGTGGGATACTGACGTGTGACCTTACAGCTGATGTGGTTACCCATATGTAGCATGACTTTGTGTACTGCATGTGATCAATGTGTTATTTTGTGTACAGGTGTTGCAACTATGCCTATCCAATGTGCAGTACGGGGTTGTCACAACTGTGTGTCATGCTCTGTGTATTGCATGTCATTGAGGCAGCTACTGACATTACTGAGCTGTGCAACATCTCACAGAAAACATGCATGGCATGCATTATGCGTAGGTATGTTACGTGTACATGGCCTACACCTCACCTATGACATGCATATTTCATTACCAACATTGCAGGTATAACACACTCACCAGCATGGATTGGCTGCCCTGCCGTCACACCAGAGGGACCTACGAGAATATGAGAGGGTTCATCAGTGGCCACAACTGTGGCATTGCTACAGTGGGTATGCTAAACTGTAGTACAACAACAGTCAACAGTCACAGGTGTAGGTGTAGGGATATTATTCAAACTATCCGTATTGCACAACACTAGGCAGCTGAACTGCTAAACACACAGTACACATCTCACGTACACATAATCTAACAATACAGTTAACTGTAGTCTGCAGATTGGGCATGTTACCTGCTTGCTCCAGGTGGATGTGCTGGGTGGCTCCGGCCTCCCTTACAACACATGTCAGTGGTTGTTGTAGCTGTTGTCCAGGAGCCATCACGCTTAGGAGCAGATCCTCCGCTCTGGTGAGAGGGGGATGAATGGCCACCCCCTCCACCTGTGGCAAGCTGCTGTCTTTGGATATCAGATGCATGCCACCGGACTTGTCTAATTAAATCACTGCAGTGATGGCGTACCTGCTCATATGCCCGGTTATGCATGCCTATGTCATTTACCCGACTAACAAGTTCCTGCCACAGTGCAGTCCGCTCCTGCTGGTGCTGCCGCTTCTGGAGAAGAGCATTGCGTACTGCTGCAAAAGGCTGTTGCGTATCACCTCTTCCTCATCCGCTGTATACGCTGGGTTGTGGTGGTGGACCATCTGGATGAAAAAGATATGAACAATATGTGTGAGAGTGTCCTGTGTCACACTTTGCATCTTTACCCACAGATATCACTTTACTGCCATATAAACCATCCTATTGGCTGTCAGAGGTTGCACACGTTCAATACCACTTATTGGTTCTCAGGCCACAACTAACTAACACTGCCTGGCAGACTCTATATATCACACCACTATACAACAGTACCCGACACACTGTTTGTGACACATTGCACAACCTCAAGACAGGGGTGTATATCACACTGATGCACGAACAGAGATGTCATCCATTGCAATGGATGTATAGTACAGGTACAGTAGTACCAATCAATCACCCTAGTCATTGATGCCATAGCCCTGCCTAACAGATGTGTTCAGTTGTTACTATAGGTGGCATACTGCTGTAACAGACTATATATTTTGCTGGATACACACATTTACCCTGTAACACACATATGATTGCAGCCATTGTACAGGCATAATCACACACACATCAGGCAAACATACAACACACCACTGTATGCCAGCACAGATGAGCATTAACTGTGTACCACAAGGTACTGTGTGCCACTACTTACACACCCTTATGTCTGCATTCTGCCCTTTGTGGAGACTACAGGAAACACACGACAGTGTTTCCAAGCAATGTGAACACACACCATACTGTGCTGTTTAGGCCTACAGCTTCAGGTTGTACTACAGTTCATATTGGTGATGGATTCACCAGCAGTACCACTCACTAAGCATACATGTATTGCTTTAGCCTACAATGAGACACCACATTCATCAACGGAGAACTATGTCACATCATCTGCCGTACTACTAAGTCTGCCTAACAGTACATTACACATCAGTTGCTGTCCTCACAGCTAGGATAGGCACTACCATGTCAGATACAACATCACACTAAGCTATCACACATTTACAGACCTTGCACACATTCAGCGTTACACTTATCCAACCTCACATAGCAGTTATTTCATTAAGTACATGTGTGAGTGTATAGTGTCATAGTTTGGTAATATGCTATTGGCCCTAGGGCCTATGGCAGCCTAGCCATATGCTACCCTGGCCTTTGACACACATGTACTTTGATTTCACTTGCCCCTGCCAACCTGAACCACAGAGGTGTTTCCTGGTGTGTATTACCAATCTCCTACACAATCATCAGGGGTATTTATAACAACTGCTAAGGAGGAGCCTTGTTTGCTATTGCTATGTGGTCTATTCTGGTGTATGGCATATCTCTGAGATGGGAACCTATCCCTCCAGCATGTGCCGTTTAGTGAGCTGACAAGGTTTAGGGCCCTAGAGCGTTTATCCCAGAGGGATTGTTATATTTTGCCATGGTGGTTGTCACCCAGCTATGGGTGTGACATACCTATGTATGTCCGGCAGAGGTCACCTCTGTGTGGCCAGTATGCAATACAGTGTACTTGTGATTTTGTGAGTCAGTCTGCATAGGGCATCTGTTTGCAGCCAGTATTACCCTCATACATGTGAGTTACATACCCTCTGGGGGGTCTGTCTGTGGCCTGTTCACCTGGTGTAGTTGTCATGTGAAGTACATACCACACAGGGCAATGTGATGAGTACAGGGGAACTCTACCCTATACGTCCATAGCTGACACACCTGCTGTCATGACACATACCACACAGACAGATTACAGGTGTAGTGTGGCACTGTCTTCATCAAAGCGGAGGCTACTGTCCACCTGTGTCCCATGTTCCCTTATCATACCTTCACTGTTAGGTACATCTCTACCTATGTGGTAGTTAATGGGTACACTGTTTTGGGAAGGTGGAATGGCACTTCAGTATCAACACTTGTCTACAGTCCATGCCTTGGTCACCACACACCTGTTGCGGTACATATGAACCCGTGTCTCTCTGTCTCTCTCTCTCACTCTATATGTATATATATATATATCTATATATATATCTATATATATATATATATATATATATATATATATATATATATATATATTATACACATGCATATCTATACACATACATGTACACAACCATTGCTGTACACATGGATGTACATATAGGCACATGTACAGTCCACCTTTCATGGTGGGGATATCACTTATGTGACAGTTGTGGGATGTACAGGTATGTGATTAAATTGCACAGTGTTGTGCAGAATGCATGTGGGTGTCCTCAGCCCTTGGTGCATTAGCAGGCCTCACTGGCTGTAACACAGCAGATCTGACACATCTGTCCCACAGCATTTAACCACCACATGACATATATCAACACTACCATAGCTGGCCTTAGGCATAGGCCAACTGGGCTTCCGCCTAGGGCGCCGCTCTAGCAGGGGTGCTTTTCTACTATTTATGTGGTGTAGTAAGACAAGGATGGGGGCACCAGGAAGTGTGGTAGGGGGGCCGTGGATCCCTTTTGCCTAAGGCACCGGTTGACCTACGGCCGCTCCTGCTTACTGCATGCTGTTTTCTAAGCCACACACTATGACCTACATGGATATATGCACATATCAACCCTCACTGACAGATATCTGTCCACCCTTCACTAACAGTTGCAGTATGTCCCTTGCCCTATGCACATGTGCAGATACAGATAGATACATACTGCTGCCACACATGGATGATTTGCAGTGTGTAGAGTACTCTTCAGGAACATCTACAACATGCCAACACATACATGTGAGTTACATACCTTACCTTAGTATTTCCCTGCTCCATGTGTTACGGTTTTGTAGTTTTTTTTTTTATTGGTGTTTATTTTGTTTTTTGCCCTCTATTCAACATTCTGTCTCTGTTTCTCACTCTGTTCTGTTCTGTCTCTGTCTCAGTTGTGTCTGTGTCTGTGTCCGTCTCTCTCTCTCTCTCTCTCTCTCTCTCACTCTCTATCTCACAGCACCTGCAATGATATAATTGCATGTGTGGACTGCAGGTACAGCCTGCTTTTCTAGGTATCTGCACTTGTGCATGTGACAGCCTCTGCACCAGTTGCTGCCCACCATTCAGTAATTGCATGCAGCCTGCTGTTTGGCGATTGCATTACTCACTTTGATTGCAGCCCACTGCTATAAAATGCTAGGTTAGGTAAGCATAGCCCTTTCAGATTTCCAAGGTGGGGCCCATGCTTGTTTGCTCTGGACACCGTTGTGTCAGTCTGAAGGTTGGTATATGTCTCTTATCTGATGCTAGGGTTGTAGACAGTTATATGCATGTTGTACTCAAACCTGAATGTTGCTGCTTCCAGTACACACATCTCAGTGTAGACATGTACACACCCCTCCAAATACTAACACAGGATACATGGGAGTATGTACTTTTTTCTCACTTACACAATTAACTGCCATACAAATGTGGTTATTGCACTGTATTCCTGTGGCCAGTATTAATCCTGGTCTGACACTGTGTGGTGTTTGTAAGGTGCTACTGTAACATTATTCCCTGCTAGGATGGCTGGTTCTCCTTTCACAGTCATGTCATACAATTCCATAACCACTGCTGGTAAAGACCCACAGAAAAGGATTAGTGTTATACCATTCCTAATTTTCATTTACATTCCCTCATTGTAATGCATGATATATTTATTTCAGAACCAAGTTATTGGTATATCTGCTGTGGCTTAGTGGTAATTCATGCAGTCTATTGTGTCAATGGTCTGGGGTTCGAGAGTGGCAGAAGTATTTTCTTTTGCTGCTGAGCAGAACAAGGGCCCTGCCATAGAGTGACTAAGGCACTTTTAAGCAGTTGTAAGCGGGTTTGCTCGGGTTTGCGTGATGCTTAGCTAAGTGTACACATGTGCACACTCACTTAAACCCGCTTACTACTGCTTAAAAGTGCTTACTCCCGCTAACCCCCGCGCTAATTTCTTTTAAAGAAAAGAAAATGAGGAGATAGGAAAGTGGTGAAAAAGGGGGCACAAAGAGGGACACACAGTAGGTAAACAAGCTCAGGATGTACAGCACGGGTGTAGGGAAGGTCCATAGCTGCCCATTTCTTTAACAGCAACAGCTGTGCATATGCAATGAATTTGGAGTGAAATTTGAAACCTTCCACCCCTGGGAGAGGGGTGAGGACAACAAAGTGTGTTGTACTGCCAATTCTAATTATCAGCTTACATGTTTGTCTGATGGGCATGTGTGCGAAATGGGCAGCTATGTATGGGGCGTAATTTTTTTGTGGGTACAGATTGCCCTTTGTTTTCTTTTTCAGGTGAGAGTGGGAAGTGAAGTAGAGGAAGTAGGTATGTCCAGGGAGGTAGGTTGGGAAGGTAAACAGACAAGACAGACAAGACGCATACAGGGGTGGTGTATGACACATGGGGTGGGTGAACACAATTGATGGGGTCGGATGTTTGGAAATCGCAAGCCCATGAGCCCACAGATGGTAAAAGTGGAACTGAGATCCCCACCCATGGGCAGTCACCACTGAACTTTCACAGCCCCGAGGGTGGCTGTGCTGGGGGCTGCGTAGGACGGGCAGGCTCACCCGTGAGATGCGCCACTCTCGCCTCAAGCTGGCATAGGGGATCAGCGACTGAATGCTGAATCTCCCTATGCACCACAGCCCGGACCCTTTGAAGGGTGACAGGTGGCCCTTCTCCGCCCACGCTTGCATGGGGGGGGACAAGCCCCATCCCCTGCAGCGCTTCCACCCGAAGGTGGCGCAGGACCAACGAAGGAGGGGATCCCAGGCTGGGCACTGGACCTGCTGGTGCCAGGTGTACTCGCCGACTGAGGAGGGACAGGTGGGTCCACTGGGACTGTTCTTCCCATACATTCTGTGATTAGGTGCGTTTAATTACAACATAAGCAAAACAGCATTCCAGATTAGTTGTAACAGTATGCAATAATATTCCCATTAACCCAACACACCAAGGGTACAACAGTTGAACAGCAAGCATAACACATGCATATATTGAACCACTGTGGTTATTCCAACAGCATGCAGGGATGTTTGGTATCAACAGGCCACCATGATTGTGGTGTTTAAACAAGGCACATGCATCAACGTGAATGCAAAATATTTATAGAACAATAGGACATATGTCCCAACAAATATTTCAGATTACACATACCCATTGAGGTGTGGAATTGCATGGTTTATGCACATACAGTAGGGTGCATAAAAAACCTTGGTTAACATCTTATAATGACCTTTTAGTCTACACTACATTCCTAGTGACTGCAAGTGTATATCCCCTACCTGTATTATTACACTTGCTACCATACATTAGGTTGTGTAATGGGTTTGGCTAGTTCAATATATGCCTGACCTATATCTGACATACTAACTGTCCAGGATGCAGATGTTACTGCTACATATTTCTTGATTGCATTTATATTTCTTTATCTACATATCTGGGATGTTTTCATATGACATTTTCACTTCGATTTGTACACAACCCTGCATTTCTTGACACACACTCACATTTCTGGGGAAACAATAACATGCTACACGTGTGCCAGGTTTACTTATTCATGCCAGCCAGTAACTGCCTGTTGTGGACTGTATATATGTTTCACAGCTACTAGTACTTCTATCACCCACTTTATATGGGACTGCACAACTCTGGGTTGCCAGCACCTTTTCAAGCAGTACTATTTGTATACTGCAAGGGTACAACAACATTTCAGACTCTGTGACACAGACACACTCTGGGTTTTAGACCTTTATTAATGACATTACGCACTTTTCCACAGGCTCACTCCTTTATTTGTTTTAACAGTGCATATGGCAGACATATTCAAGACATATTATACCTTTATTAATAGGTTAGAACAATCTTTTTACAGGCTCACTCTCTTATTTTATATGACAGTGCCTGCAGAGATATTATTCCAGACATATGTTACCTTTCTTAATGGATTTCTACACTCTTTTTCTGCCTCTCTGATGTTTTTATCTGACAGTACGTGCAGAGGACTTATTCAGGCAATTTTATGGCTGTATTATTGGACTACAACACTTTCTTTCATGCTCTCTACCATATTTTATATAACAATACATGCAGAATAATCTCTAACCTGCCTGGTGGCGCAGCCTTAGCAGCCTATCAGCATAGCTTGCTGATTCATAGCACAGTCACCTGAAGCTGTAAAGTAAATGAAGGGATATTAAGACATACCTATCCATTATACATACTCCATTATCAATTCTTACATACTGCATTCCATGGCTACATACTCAGTTGTGGGGCATCCCGCATCCCATGGGTTTCCTGTATCCATTGGTTCAGGCGGTCCTGCTTTCGTCTCTTTAGGTCTGCATGGTGGTGACGGACCTGCTCACCAGTCTGAGGAATGCCTGTGGCACTGGTGAGGACACGAGCTAACCAGTTCCAAGCCTCTGCCTTGTACTCCATCCCTTGGAACTGGCCCTGAAGGAGTCTTGACTCGTGATGGTGGACAAGGAGCCAAACCATGTATTTGGACTCCTCGATGCCCCAACGTTGCACTCGGAAGCATGCTCCCTCTCTGACACCAGACATTCTAACTGCAGATGTGAGCTACAATCAGTTATGGCATGTATTCCCGCCTGTGGGGCTTAAATATGCCGCATTTCCCGCACTTTTTTGTGATTGGCCATTTTGTAAAATTCTCAGCTGACTGCAGACCTGCTTAGTAATGGTTAAACTACCATTCGTAAGTATATGAATGTTAATAGTGGCTGTTCCCCCTATGTTGTCATGGCTTAGTGGTTCTGTACTTTGCTTCTGATGCATGGAGTCCTGGGTTCGAACCTTGTCATTCATTTTATTTTCATACTATCCAGACAGGCTAGGGGGTGTGGCTGCATTTAAGCAACTGTGCTCTATGTTGCTCATCGGTGACCTATGGTGCCCTGGTTGACGCGGCAGGCATGTCCTCGCAAACACATTGCGCTGGGTAAAGCGCCATTGAACTATGGGCAACTCTATTGCACTGGGTAAAGCACTATGAAACTATGGGCAACTCTATTGCACTAGGTAAAGTGCTATCAAACTACGGGCAGTTCTATTGCGCTAGGTAAAGTGCTATTAAACTACGGGCGACTCTATTGCGCTGGGTGAAGCGCTGCTCAACTGCAGGCAATTTTATATCAGGATCCTTTAAAATATTTATTTTGTTCACTGATACATTGGCCATTTCACTGCTTTTTACTAATGTTTAAACATATTTGTCAGGTATTATTTCATATACTGATTTAAAAAATAAACACGAAGGGGAGTGGTGGGACTCGAACCGTGAATGCCACTTCTTTGTGCGAACGCTCTACCATTATGCTATTGCCATTTGGTGTGATCTGCATTAACATTCTTTCTTATGCTCTTCCATGTCAGAATTGCTAACTCTAGCTAAACAATGGGCACACCCGCACACACACGCGCAAATACGGGCAGCTATTTTGGGGATTTAAAAAAATATATTTAATGTTTTGTGTTTTAGAACTGTGATAGGGGTTTACAATATCATGGAGTATGGTGTTGGGTGCAGGGACATTTGAGCGGACTCGCTCTTGTGTGTGTGCTTTGTTTAATTTTAAAACACTTGCAGGGGCGTGGACATTTAGACTGCTCGGCAGTCGGACACGCCTGCTTTCTTACAGTCCGTAAGACTTACGGTTGAGTCAGAGTGCCCTCATGCATATTCATGGCACGCTGACATCATACCATTCAACTGCAGCCTCCGAGTAAGACTTATTAAGTCTTACATGGAGGATTCGTGAATCCGGGTGTTTATTTTCTTTATTAAATTGACACTGCATTGGGAGGTGAAATTATTCCTTTGCCTTTTGCCAAGATATAATTCTCTCTTTATTGCAGAGCTGATACCAATATCTCAATGAGACTTCTTGTGCTTTCCAAAGCCTTTGCACACTGGCGCTTCCTCTGTTACCTTTTCAATACTATATTGGCATGACTACTTCATTAATATATGCTAGAATAGTGTTTGTGAACATTCTCAACACCTCTTCCTTTGTCCCTAACAAGCTTCCCGGAATTCCTGTTGTGACATCTGGATAATACCCCATCAGACTGCCAACAATAATGTGATGTCCCTTACTATCCTGGGTCAGTAACTAAGGAGTTCAATCCTCTCTACGGACTCCAATAAGAGACCGTCACTTAAACAGGAGTAATATTTCACAATTTATCCTAAGAGCACAACAGGAATATGCTCTATAACCCAGAACTGGACTGAACACTTTTGTCTACCACTAATTTAACTCCTTATTACACACTTCAGAGCAATGTGTCCCAGTTTAAGACCTCTGCTGCAGTCACACTTAAATAAATTAAATCTTACACATCCAAACACTTCTGGGAAATCCAGACACAGATTTCCAGCTGTGCTACTTCCCCAAAATAATATGGCAACATGTTGCCACCAATCAGATAGTCTTCATGCCCTTTTAAAAGGGGTGTCCAGTTATGAAAATTAGATA
Source organism: Protopterus annectens (assembly GCF_019279795.1). Taxonomy (NCBI): domain Eukaryota; kingdom Metazoa; phylum Chordata; order Ceratodontiformes; family Protopteridae; genus Protopterus; species Protopterus annectens. The sequence continues at coordinate 1,429,865,777 of NC_056743.1, read as the reverse complement.
TTAAAACAAATGATAGCAAATGACCTAAAGCAGTCAGACCTTCAGAGTGGCCCGGGGAATTATCAAAGCAGATATAAAGAACCTCACAAATCACTGAAAAACACTTATTGACCAGCCAGAATGTAAGTTAATAAAAATATTTAATAATGAGTAAAATTATTAAAAAATATCAGACAGTAATTTTCAATAAACAAACAGAGCTCAATCACCAGGAAAATGAAATCAATCATGTAGGATAGAAATCCAGCATTTAGAAAAACTGTAACTGATTAGTTGTAATTTTCCTATTTGACTAAAGAACACTGTCCCTGAGTGAAACTAAATTATTACAATTGAGCAAAGGCAGGCTTACAGTTCTTGGTGAGTAAAACACATAAAAGCAAATAATCCAACAAAGAAGTCACAGGATACATTCTCCTTGAAAAGAGCCAGACACCAGGCAGGGTAAGGTTATAAGCACTTTCGTTCCCTTTATTCACACTCAATACAAATGGAACGTCATCAGATACAAAACCTTACACACTTCCCCCTTTTTTATATACAATTCAATTAATTAATCACAATCAATTAACTTAAATGAATTAATTAGTTAAGTGTGCTCTCAAGGTATAAACACATTAACATGTTCTTTCTTTAAAAATATCTAGCTATGTATAATACATGAATAGTTCTCCTATAAAAAACACATATATAATAAGCATTTCATCTGTTAAGAAAATATCACATAGAGAGCAAATAGAAACAATGTCACTGCCAAAACACCAGACAAACGCCCCAATTCCAGAATATATGATGAATAAAACAATCCCAAAAGCAATGGAGCTGTAGCGAAGCAGGTATATTCCAAAAATAGTAGATTTATTTCCAAAAACAAATACAGTCAGGCAATATATTGTTATCAGATTAGCGCTTTCACTCATAGAGCTTCATCAGATCATGGATCTGTTTTCCTGGTATTAATGACAGGATTTCTCTAAGGAGCTTGCTTCATTTAAAGGCAGATGAGATTAGATAAAAATGGTATAAGTGGTTGAATATAGAAACAATTAAGTTAGTATCTAATATATGTATTGTCATTTATAAATATATTTTCTTAGATTAAATGTTTATTATATTTATTATATATGTGTTTTTTATAGGAGAACTATTCATGTATTATACATAGCTATATATTTTTAAAGAAAGAACATATTAATGTGTTTTTAACTTGAGAGCACACTTAACTAATTAATTCACTTAAGTTAATTGATTGTGATTTATTAATTGAATTGTATATACAAAAGGGGGGAAGTGTGTAAGGTTTTGTATCTGATGAAGTTCTGTTTGTATTGAGTGTGAATAAAGGGAACAAAAGTGCTTATAACCTTACCCAGCCTGATGTCTGGTTCTTTTCAAGGAGAATGTATACTGTGACATAGTTCTTGGTGGTGAGTCTTTGTGGGTATTCACTGCACAGTACAACTGTGAACAACTGACAACTGCTATAACTGGCTGTTAACTGACAGCAACTGACAACTGTAACTGATGTCAACTATCTTCAGCAGACTCTTTTGTAGACTAGCTTAACTGTCACAACTGCTCCAGTTCTAATTTTCATTTCATATTTTGAAAAATCAACCAACAGCTGTTTACTAAAGTAACTTCCTGTCTTTCAGCCTCTGACAGTAACACATAGAAACTGTCAACATTCTGATGACATCATCTGCAAATCAGCTGATTATTTTTAATTCCTCCTTCTATGCCAAAGTATGAGATGGGCCTAATCTTGAGAAAATTGTTATAGTCATCCCATTTCTGTGGTGTGATATCCCCTAGCTCTTCAAAAGAATCTTTCAACAGCTTCTCTAACAAATCTCTAAACTTTACTTTCCTGAGAAAAAGTGTTTGGAATCTCTAATGTCAGCAAAAAGACGCTCTACCAAAGATTTAATTTGTGCAAACATAAGAACATGGTCCAATAAATGTATGGGTTATACTTATATTTCCTTAACTACGTGCTTCTTTTCTGTCAGTATAAATATTTTATCTCTTCTTGACCACTGTTTGTGTCTTTCAGAATAGGAAGTGTATGCGGTATCCTTTGAACCACTTTTGCTACCTTTCCAAACATCAACCCATCCTTCTTCCTTGGTATTGTGCTTCAAAAACTTCCATTGTGTTGTCAGTCTTAGTTAGGCCTTAGAGTACCTTATCATCTGCTAGCATTATATTCCAGTTTCCCATAATAATTATTTTAGCCTCTGCAAATGCTAATATGGTTGACATACTATTCCTAAACTCCATTGCGTTGATTCTTGGAGAAAGGTAAATACTCACAAGGGTCAGCTTTTCTCATCTCAAAAAAAAAAAAAAAAAAAAAAAAAAAAAACTTAATAGCCTCACATCTACTTTTGTCATTATTTAATAGACTCTTTGCCTGGAAACTGAAAAAAAATGGGAAATCAAATTACTACTCCCTGTCTCCTTGGAGTAATCTTGTCTAAAAATCTGCTTTCCCATCCAGTACAGTTTATCTTGCTTTCAACACAATGCCAGAATTTTTTCTTTTAATTTTGAGGGACAAACTGAACGATGATGTGTCTGAGGTGCCCACTTCCCATGCTGTGGGGTCCCCAAGGTATACAATGCACCTAATCCGTCTACTTAGAGATTCTATTTCACAAATTGCACACAGTTTACCCACTGTAGCTCTTTGGGTACTCCATCAAATCTAAAATTCTTTCAGTATATCAGGTCTTCATATTCCCTGAATAGTACTTCAAACAAATCTTGGTGGGCCACAGATGGTTTCACAAAGTTTTCCTCCCCTAACTACCAAATAGTGCCACAATGAGAACTTAACATTGAACCCATGTATTTTACTTTTTCTTTTGTTTTACTCACATAGGCTTGCAGAGTCATCTTCATATATTGCATCTTTTGAAATATAGTTAGCAGAGGAACCTCCTGTTGCTCTTTGGGGTCCTCACAGTAGGTATCTACTGCCTTTACCTATTTGATGGTACTGGATTTCTCTCATGGTCTTTCTGCTAGCTTCTGTTTATTTTCATGATTCTTGCAGAGTTTTTTATTTTTTTCTTCTTGAAAACTCAGTAAACGTCCTCCATTTAATTAACAAAAAGTTCCCTTGTTGACAAAATATTTTATGGGTCTCCACTAAATTTAAAATCTGTGAGGGAGCACATCAGTACAATCAGTGCTCACTGCTGAGTCACCATACTGTAAATCCTCTTTTAGAATATTTTATAACATTGCTTTAGTAGCCCCAGTACCTTGAGTGTTGCAACTTTGGTATGGCACTTAAAAATATTATGGGGTCAAGGGCCTAAATATGTTTATTGTGGTACCTGACTGATGTGAATGTTTAGATGGTTATTCTAATGAAATGGTAAGACATTAGCAATTTTTTGAAAGTGACAGATATTATGACTGCTTATTTCTTGTAATTTACAGACAACTTGTTTTGGGATATCTAGTGCAAGAGAGCCATGAGGCAAGCCTCTAGTCTGATTTACAGATCATCAGATGTAGCATCTGAAATGAGTAGATCATCAGTTTACATTTTTATGTTTAACCCTGATATGTTTTGTTTTAGTCATTTAAGAAAAGAAGGAGAGATTGAATCACCATCACATACTTGATAAGTCCTACCAGAGGGGCAAGTTTGGAGTCAAGAGGTTACACCGGAATCAAAGTTAAGTTTTTGTACTTTTTTTTTTGAGGAACAAGGGATAAACAAATTTGAAAATATGTCATAATCAGAACATACCGCCAGTTACAACAGGTACTATTACTATTCATGTTGATACAAATCTGATCATTTGACTATATAGATGTCACCCATAGTACAGAAACTAGACTAGAAGCCATACTGAGCATCATTTCAAAGACCATTTCTTTATGTGGTGAAGAATTTGGACATTACACTAAGTTTTCAAAGATTTTTGGGAACAGGAAATGCATTTGAAATTGACTTGCAGTCTGCAGGAGAGGAAAGTAGAAGAACAATGCATGATGGTTGAAGTGTACTGTACTATTTCAGCTGTTAAGGATAAGTTATTATTTTGAAATTTGACCTGTGACCAGTTTCACGTAGGCTGAATATAGTTGGCTATGCCTGGATCCTGTTTTATTGTTTAGCTGTTTTATGAATTTGCTGACACTATCTGGGCTTATTTCTTACAAAAGAAATATTGAATGGAAGTAATTTAGAGAGCTGTTTTATGTATTAGAATGACTTTGCCCTTGCTGAGCTGTGGAATCCTTTGATGTTGTATTACTGCATGCAGTTACCTGTGATGCCATATTCTAGGAGATTAATTTGGTGAAATGTCTATGTGGTAAGTTCATATGTTTTAATGGGTATGCATATTAGTTTAATAATAGAGTTGTAGTGAGTTTGTGAGCTGTCTGTTATTTTTTTTCACTGCTTATCAGTTCGGTTTATTAGTGAGCTATTCTCACTGACAACTGTGATTTTTATCTCCTGGTTTTCCGCAAACAAAAAATCTTTGTGCAGAAAAAGGTGACATTAGCCAGCAGCTACAACAAATGTCATTTTTGTCCCAGTTACAATATAAGAAAAAAACATCTCATGGAATACAGGTTATATTGCAATTTATACACTCCTGCCTTGGCTGTTTCATTACTGTCACTGTGCTCTCGTGATCAAATCTTGCCAGCCATGAGTAAATCTCAATATAACCTACAGCACTGCCACAGACTATTACTATCATAATGCACAAATTTAGAGTACTTTGCTGGCATTATATAATCACTCATTTCCAATAATATATATTTATGCACTGCTGTTCTGTGTAACTGTAGATGTTATATGCTTTTGACACAAAGTAATTCTATTTATTTAATTGCTCACTTTCTTTTGTTGATGGAGTTAATCTCATTAGGCAAGGTTCATATGACCAGTACACCAGGAAGATTCACTGACTCTTCTTGCCTGGCACAGTATTGGCACTTCTTGAAAAGGAGTGGAAGAGTTCAGATGGAAGAAGCAGCCAAAGCTGTCTCAATTACTGAAGAATTAACTATGATTTCTGAGGATGGCAGTTTAACAGTGCAGGAGATATGTATGCTTAATATAATATCCAGAATATTTCAGAATCCAAAAAAATTAAGAATCTCACTGGTTGCAGTTTATGGAATATTTAATTATTTTTCTGTTTGTAAACTGGTGAGTCAGCTGCCATTTTACATGCCATGTCCCAAGATAAAACAATTGCATTCACTGCAATATCCAGCTGAGCATTAAGATATAAACACATACAGAACAATTTATATACTTTGAGGGAAATTCAGATCAATACCAGGTATGAATAAATGCAGTTGAATGTGAACAACTGAGACACTAATAATAATAAATATTATTTTTGTCAACTATGCATATAATATACATAAAATAAAGCAAAACAAAGATTTGCATGGTACTTAGATACAAGTATTTATTTATTTATTTATATTTGTTTTCTGTTGACTGGGTTAGTCTCATGGCAGACTCAAGGTAGTATTTATACTACTAAGGAAAATTTGACCAGGGCATCGGAGAACTTCACCTACTCTTTGCATACGGGGATGCAATTCATTGTTAAACTTCCCGTCTTCTGGTTCGGGTATGGAAGTGGTTCAGAGATGCAGGAAGTCCAAAATCGAGTATGGAGAAGGAAGGAGAGTTTTTTTCAGGTTTTTGATGTGAGTAAAGGTGTTAATGAAACAGCTGAAAAGCCAAATATGGCAGTTAATGAATTGGAAGCTATGTGGAGTGAGGAGAATGGAGAAGGGAGAAAAGAAAGTGGAGAAGAGTTGAGTAAAAGGCAAAAAGAAGGAGTTGAAGTCAATATGGTGTATTCAGAGGAGTTATTTCAGCATAATTTGTTTGCAATAGAGTCTGCAACACCTGAGTGTGTTGTTGCAACTCTCCAGTCGAGGTGGGGGGGGGGTTGTGGGATGTTTATTTGAAAGAACTAATTGAACAGAGTGAACCAGAGAGTGAGAGTGTCATGGGGAAAAATAATGGACAGAATTAAAAAAGAAAAAATTCGAGAAATAAGGAAGGAAGAAAATGAATTGTATGCAAAAGCAGTAAGAGAAGGCAAAAAAAAAGAGAAGAGAAGAAAACCGAAGTAAGAAGAAAGCACTGATTGAGGAAAAGGCACTGGACAGGTATGAAATCTGGGACGACACCATTTCAGCATAGAGTAGTAAACCCAGAAAGGTAAGAGCATTTGTTTGTTTTAACAAAGGTATAGTTTTTGTGACTTTTTTTGAGGGGTCACAGTATAGAGAAAAGTTCTTTGAACAATACAAAAAGAGAAAGAATTAAAACCCTTGGAACTTATATTCTGTGCAGCCATTTAACAGAGTAGCTACAAAAAGAGTATTTATACAATTCAAACTGAAGTTGAAAGAGACAATTTAAAAGACTATTTAAAAACTATGCGTAGAGATGCTATGGACATTACAAAGATCTATGGAAATAGAGGTTTATGGATTGAGGGATGGAAATGTGGTGTTATATTGAAAATGCAAAATGACAAAATAATGCATTTGCCTAGAGTAATTAATGTGGAGAGGAATAGGGAATTCGTTAGATACTGAGGACAATCAAAGACATGTTTTTGTGTGGTAAAAATGATCATTTTGTGACAAAAATGTTTTATTTTTAGTAAAGTTGTTCATGAAGCAAAATTATGAGCAACAATGTATAAAGTGTGAACAAATAGGACATTCATGGATGGACTGTATTGCTAAAGAGAATGATAAACAGGAAACAAAGTCAGACCAAGATAGGGAGAATGTTTTAGTAGATAATACAAAAGAAACACAAAAAGAAAAAAAAATGAATGAAGACGATATAAGAATGGAAGTAAAATAATGTATTAAAGAAACAAAAGGAAATGGAGGAGAGATGGGAGGAAGTAAGTAATTCAATTAATGAAGGAGAAGGTAAATGGATAAACGTTAAAAGTAAAAGTCTATTGGGAAAAGAGTGAAAGATAGAAAATGCACATTTAAAAATATAGGTACAGGAGGAAACAAAAATAAAGTAATAAAAACAATAGGAACTTTTCCACAAGGTAAGAATCCTAGCCATTAATGTGAATAGTATAAAGAATGTTCTATGAAGGCTAGGCGTGTTGGAATGGTGTAGAATGTTAGATATGGATACTATAGTATCAATAGACATAAGAATAACAGAAGAAGAAAGGATACAAGTTAAAGGGTTATGGGGAAAGTAAGGTTATATGTAATTCAGGAGAAGATAAATGTTCAAGCCTAGCAATTTTATATAAAGTCTGTATAGAAATTCTTCTGGATTATACATTAGTAGTATTAGGAAGAATGGTAATATTAGATATAAGATGGAAGAACTAAATATATAGGGTGATTATACTCTATACATACACTTTGCAAAAACAAAGAGAGATTATGCTTAGGAAAATACTTTATTGTTAGTACAAATATGCAAATGACTTTTCTGCTGAATAGTTGCATACTGGAGCTGTTTGCTTAGCTTTTGCATACCCTACATCAACTTTATTACAAGCTGAGATAAGTACAAACTTGCAGTGTTATAAGATAGTGCTGAATTTTATTTTTTCTGTTTGTCTCATTGAATAGTGTGTTAAAAATAGTACTGCATTTATCTGCTTATTTATTTGTTTACTGAAAATTGTGAGCTCTCTCTGTTCTCTCCCTGTCTGCAGTTAGTTTATTCTTCGCACTTCATTATTTGGTGTAGAAGTCTTAGCCTAGAGTGATTCTCTGTGCCTTAAAGTCTTAGACCCTTATCTCTGAAATGATTTCTGCTGAATAGTTGCATACTGGAGCTGTTTGGTTAGCTTTTGCATACCCTACATCAACTTTATTACAAGCTGAGATAAGTACAAACTTGCAGTGTTATAAGATAGTACTGAATTTTATTTTTTCTGTTTATTGTTTCATTGAATATTGTGGTAAAAATAGTACTGCATTTATCTGTTTATTTGTTTACTGAAAATTGTGAGCTCTCGCTCTGTTCTCTCCTTGTCTGTAGTTAGTTTTCCCATCCACTCTCCCTGTTCTTGTTGTGGTATTAATCTTGGTGGCTTTGGAATTGACCGCCCCTCCTGTAAATTTGTGTTTGGATACTCCTCCTCAGCCCATCTCATTTGCTCACTCAACCGAGTACAGTGAAATCATATTTTGATTTCAGACACTCCTACCATTCCCATCTGTTCAGCCCTATCCTATCTCTATCCTAGTCTAGTCTCATTAACTCATCCTGCCTAATACAGGGAGAACATTTGAGTAGGCATACCCACTTAGGCCCTGAGCTTGTCTGATTGAAGACTGCTGGAACAGGGCTCAGTTCTGAGATTTTTTACCGGTTAATTGGGTAATTTGTTCAAATCAGTTTGCTTGTTTTCTATTGTTTTATATATATATATATATATATATATATATATATATATATATATAAAAACAATTTGCACTTTATCTGATTTTACTGTATTTGTGTTTCTTCCTACTTTATTACCTTATTTTGCTTTTGCCTCTTCTTAAAATTATTCAGTTATGTTTATTCTGCTACATTTATTACTGCTTGGTAGTATCCTGATTAAATTGTAACTGTTATTCTATGTTTTTTGGCTATTGTGCTTGGGCTTCAGACCAGTTGTTTTACATTAAGAAGGTTTGTGGTTTGTACTGTTGTGGCAGGACTGGTAGCTTACATCCTTCTAAGTTGGGAATTGCTGATTGAAGGCTCAGTGTCTGTTATTCTAAAAGTGTATTAGTTCTGGTTTAAGCACTTGGGCTCCAGGCTAGTTATTTTATATTAAGACGGTTTGTGGTCTGCACTCTTGTAGGAGGAGAGGCTATTTTCTACCCTTCTGAGCTGGGAATTTCTGGTTAAAGGCTTACTGTGCCTGCTCATTGGAATTGTTTTTCTGATATTGGTGCGCCTTGTCTGTTGTAGCATAGACTAGATTCAGGCCTGCTGAATCTAGCTTTGTTTGTTTAACTTGAGCACTAATCCAGGCCATCTTTTTTGGAGAAGGTTCCCCTGCACCCTAGTGTCAAGAGTGTGCTGGTAGAACTTGTCAGATTGAAGACTGCTGGAACAGGGATCAAATTTGAGTTGTTTTACTGCTTAATTGGGTAATTTGTTTAAATCAGTTTGCTCATTTTCTATTGTTATATATATAAAAAAATTGCACTTTATTCATCTGCTTTCACTGTAATTGTGTTTCTTCCCACTTTATTACCTTATTTTGCTTGTGCTTCTTCTTAAAAGTACTGAATTGTATTATTCTGCTGCAGTTATTACTGCTTGGTTGTAGCCTGATTAAATTGTAACTGTTATTCTAAGCCTTTTGGTTTAAGCACTTGGGCTTCAAACCAGTTGTTTTACATTAAGAATGTTTGTGGACTGCATTGTTGTGGCAGGAGGGGTAGCTTACATCCTTCTAAGTTGGAAGTTGCTGATTGAAGGCTCTGTGTCTGTCATTCTTAAAGCACATTAGTTCTGGTTTAAGCACTTGGGCTTTAGGCCAGTTATTTGACATTAAGAAGGTTTGTAGTCTGCACTCTTGTGGGAGGAGAGGCTAGATTCTGCCCTTCTGAGCTGGGAATTTCTGGTTAAAGGCTTATTGTGCCTGTTTATTTGATCTGTTTCTTTCTGAAATTTGTGTGCCTTGTTAGCTGTAGCCTAAAAGTTAGTAGTTTATTGGCCATTTTGGGTTAATTTCTATCTCTTTCATTTCCCTGCTATAAAAACTGCATTTGCACGGTTTAGTGTGCTGGGCAGTGCTGGTTAGCTAGGGTTAAGCTATTCCCGGCTTCACGAAGTCTGCTCTTCAATTTTTCCCTTGGAACTAGACAAACTTTCAACTTAAGCACTCAAACCATTCATTTCACAGCCCAGCACTTGCTCAAAACTCATAGCAAGCACTAATTAACCCTAACATTAGACCCCCTATACTGTTCAGAAGTACAAGGCTCTCTATTCGTCCCTACCAGCTAATCAGTAAAACAGCTCACTTTACCTATTCGGGCATGTCCAAAGGGCAGTTTCAGATGTACTCTTCAGTCCAACTGATGAATCTGGGCATTTTGAGGCAATGTTACACCTGCCTCATGTACACAGATAATCCTTTCCTCCTACCACCAAACACTAATATATGCGAGAGATGCAATTAAACAGCCAAACTGAAGGCAAAGCTCTCTCAACCCAAGACTGGAACTGACAGTCAAGAGGAGAAGGAAAATACTTGCAACACACCACCAGTCTCACATAGACCTACTAAACCAACACCGCAAATAACACTCATAAATACACAAAAACATACTCGGAGGCTCTAAATAAAAATCTGCAAAAGCAACAGAGACCTCCAAAGCAGACACCCAAGCAATCTCCACACCCCATCACAAACCATGAAACACATACTTCACATAATTGGTGTGCCACGCAATCACAGCCCTTAAGGCAAAATAACATACCCAACACGCTAGTAATAGGTGACTCCATAGTCAGGCACACTGATGTCCAACTAACTAGGCTGGACAAGGAGAAGGTTACAGTTAGCTGCCTGTCGGGCGCCAAGATCTGCCACATAACACAAGCACTCAGGTCACTCCAGAACAAGTACAAATATGACTCTGTCATTGTCCATGTTGGTGTGAATGACCTGAGATGTACCTCCCTGGACTACATGAAAAGAGACATGGAAGAGCTCTCTGATCACATAGCCCAGGCCAGTATGACCCTGACACTGAGTTGCATCCTGCCCTCACCAAGAATGATGCCACAGTATAAAGAAAAAATTATCAATTTCAACAATTGGCTAAGTTTCTGGAGTCATTCAAAGGGGATCCAGTGTCTGTCCACCTGGGATGACATGCTCGATAAGCCACGTTGCTTCGCAAGAGATGGCTTGCACATGTCACCCTTAGGCTTTCGAATACTGGCCAAGACTTTTGCTGTCCCCATAGTGCCTTTTTTAGGCAAGGCTCAAAAGACAAACCCACCACCGTAAATAGCACAAGTAACCAAAAACTGAGGGTAGCCCTACTCAACGCCAAAAGTCTAAACCTCAAAATGTATGCACTTGAGGAACTCCTCAGTATGAAGAACATCAATATCTGTGCAGTAACAGAAACCTGGTTTAAGGGTCCAGAGAGAACCCCAGCACTACCAGACTATAACTCATACCATACTTTTTGGCCACAGAACCCAGACCGAAACACAAAAGGTGGGGGTGTATCCATATTCATCAAGGATAGCCACACCTCCAGGTTAGTGGCACAGCACAATGCCTCAGAGATCATCGATGTGCAACTAACAATGGGTAAAACTGCAATTCAAATTGTAGCTTGTTACAGATCACCCACCATGACCCAGGACCCCCATTCTGCATTTCTGAAGACACTGGAAAATAATGAAGGTCCTACCAAATGCCCTAATATTGGGTGATTTCAATTACCCAAACATTAACTGGGAGTACTACTCAAGTACTTACTCCCTTGCCCAACGCTTCCTAGAATTTATAAACTTGAATGCCTTGGATCAACTGGTCAACACCCCCACCAGATGTGACAACATGTTGGACCTGGTCATCACCAACATGGGCAACTGGTGTTCTACACCAGTGGTCAAATCCTTGCTGGTTAGATCAGACCATAGACTAATCACTATGGATATCCACATTCCGCCCCCACCCCCAATCAAGGAAACCACCATGAAAAACTTTTCAAAAGCAAACTTCACATTACTTAAGACCAAGGTGGAAAGGTTCACAGCCCCCATGCTAAAGGACAATGCTGTCCAAGCTGCTGAATCCCTTACAAAAGCACTCTATGAGCACCTGCAAAAATTCATGGATTGTGCTATTCCAAGCAAAACCAAGACTCACTCCACCAAGAAAAGGAAACCAGTCTGGTGGACCCCTGCCATAAACAAGCTATACAATAGAAGGAGGAAACTAGTGCAGAAAAGAGTAAAATCGCAAGAAGGAAAGACATTCCTGATCAGTATCAACAAGGAACTACGATCCTTCATAAAATCATCCAAGGCTAGCTTCGAAAGAAAAATTGCCAAGAACTCCAAAGATAACCACAAAGTGTTCTTTAGCTATGTCAAGAACCTAAGTGGAAACTCTCAGATCTGCTCTGAGTTAGTGCAGAATGGCACAAAATACACTGAACCAAGTGATATTGCCAACATTCTGGCATACAGGTTTAGTGCAAACTTCACCCCCCCTCTCACCCCCTAAAGGGCCCATAACCATACCAGAAGAATATAGTGACCTGGCAATCACTGACACACAGATTAAAACAGCCTTATCCAAATATATTGCCATATAGCTGAAACACCTGATATCCGTAAGGGTCATATATCCCATGTGCCACTATTACAGGAGGTTTGGGAGATCACTCATTGGAAGTTCTAGCTTGGCTGGAGGTTTCATTTATTTTTTTCTGATTGTTTTTTCAGTGTGACCTTCTAACTCTTTGTTTTAATTTGTTAGTTGGGATATTTTGCAGTCACCCTAATGATAATGGACATCAGCTGGGTATAACAACCCTGTGTTTGGTATGGTTAGTCAAACACTTTGCTTATGCTATGCTGATGAGGTCATAACAAGGCCGAAATATTCATATCCATGGCTAGTGGGGTTTGGCTTTATTGGCCTGAAATTGTCCATTAAAACAACTTCAAATGTAAAAGTCATGGGCAATCAGAATCACCACATAGCTGAAACACCTGATGTTCATAAGGGTCATTTGCATATATCCCATATGCCTCTGTTACAGGAGGTCTGGGAGATCACTCATTGGAAGTTCTGGCTTGGCTGGAGGTTTCATTTATTTTTTTTATGATTGGTTTTTCATTGTGACCTTCTAACTCTGTTTAATTTATGTTACAAAGATGGAAGGAGGTTTGAGTTTAATAAACCCAATTGTATATATAGCCTCTTCAAATTTATACAAATATTGACTGGAGTACAGGAAAAAAGAAAATTGTTAGTAAAGATTATAGAGGGATAATATAAAGTAATAGCAGAAAAGCTTAAATGTTTAAAAAGAAGTAAAGGATTTACTTGTATAGAAATGAAACTATATCAAGAAAAATATTGCTATGGAAGATTGATTTAAGAAATATAGAAAAGAATAGGAAAGAATGGTATGAAAATATAATGGGAACATTTATTATATTTATCATTGGAGACAAGCCGCAGTAGTGTAGTGGTAGCATTGTTGCCTCACAGCAAGAGGTTCTCCCGTTCGATTCTTGGCTGGAGCGCCTTCTATGTGGAGTCTGCATGTCCTTCCCGTGGTTGAGTGGCATTCGAAAGACATGCGTAGAATGAGCGTGCCTTTGTTGAAGTTTGGGCGTCGAGCTGGCACTTCGGCACCCGTAAAAAAATCTACTGCCAATCATTAGCAGACCGGAGTTCCACTGTGGCGATCCTTAACTGGGAAAAGCCAAAAGAAGAACAACCATTGGAGACACATTGGAAGAAAAAAGATAAATGCTGTTAAAGCAAGAATGAAAATATGTGGAATGTATAGATTTTTTTTGTGGAGGTTGTCTAGAAATAGGCTTCCAGTAAAAGCAAATAAGCCATATAAAACAATAACAGAATATGCATATATTATAGGGAGTTAAGAAACCACTGGACATATTTTTTCTGAAATGTAAAAGAATAAATCAATTATGGGAAGGAATATGTGGCAAAGACTGTTAAATGTATAAATATGGACATAATAGAATAATAGAATATGTATACTGTGAAAATATGAAACAAAATGATATAGATAGAGTAGATGAAAAGTTGTTTTGTATTATGTGGCTTGTCTGGAATTAAAGAATGAATGAGATAAAATTTAACGGGGAATGGGTTCTGTCAGAAATTTTGAAGAAAATATTCTGATTATGGAAAGAATAGTGGGGGAAACTGAAAGTTTAAACATTTTGAAAATATGTGAATTAATGGTATGTAATTATAAATAATTGTAAATGAGTTATAAAATATGTAAATAGTATGTATATATTGTATATTGCGACTTTTGATAAAGGGCCCCTACTTTTTCAATATGTGGCATGGGATCTTTTACATCCACCTGAGCTGCCACCAACTCAAACAGATGGGAATGGGAAAAGCTACAAAGTACTCAGTATTAACTATATATGACCTTACATATGCTGTTTGCACTTCAAAGGGAGAAGAGTGATAACTAAAGTTACAAAAATGATACATAGAGGAAAAACTAATCCACATCATTGAAACATTTGCATTTATGTTCTTACAAAGATAAGACTTAAGAGTTCCTTTCTGAAGTGTAAGACAATATCTAGTTCAGATGACTCTGATGGAACTGTATTCCATGCTTCCATAGCAAGTTTGTTCATAGGTTCATAGATTCATAGCTTTATATATTAGTCGTAGGCTAACTGCTTTTGAGGGGCCACTTTAAGCGTAGCTGATTATCTCATGTGAGAATCAAACCCCGCACCTTTTTTCTGTAAGGTAAACACTTTACCATTATGCCAACCTCCCACCCCAGGATCTTTCACAAGTAGTTAAAGTGTAGAATGTCAAGTTGGAGATTGTTACTGTTATGAAGAGAATAGATTGAGATATGAACAGGTAATGAGCTGATAAGATGGTGACTCGTGCTGTACTGGTGGCCTTAAACTGGTTTTGTGTTTAACACAGGCAGGAGTTTAAGCAAATAAGCTCTGCAAAATTCCTGTTACAAAAGAAATCCTAATGTCACTTTGTTGAATATATTACAAGATAAGTTATGGTCAAGTTTTCAAACACTCTAAATGCCTGTCTGAAATCTAAGTCTTGTAGTTTTCTAGGCGTGACAAAGCCTTTGTCATTTGCTGTAAGTACAGTCTGGTAAATGTAATAATGTACCTCTCTGAATATCTAGTAACATACAAAATTGTAAGCCTAGATCTCCCTAAGACCTGAAGAGCATTGCAAAAAGATGATACCATGCCATTATACTGGAATAATCTGAACACCTTTGATCAGCCCCTGTTAATATCTTTGGGATAGCATTAGCTACACAATCTCATAATTCTGCTAAGAGCACTTAATGCTCTTTTCTTATATATATATAGGTACATATTTTCATACCTTTTCACACATTTCCTGTTTGCTAAATAATTAACTATTAGTATAATATTCTTCATTAACATCCACATTATTCATGTGTAAATTAGAATTATTAGTGTATTCCAAATGGCAGTTATTGCCACTTATCACTGTGTATTGCCATATTATTCATTCATTCTCTGATGCCTGCTTTCTTCTATATGTGAGGAGTCATT